>NC_080052.1:7687934-7732934 GCF_026212465.1 Amaranthus tricolor | reverse complement strand
TGAATTGTTGTTAAACATTATTAAGTTGTTGTTCAAGTGTGGATTAGAATGTAGAGATTGTAGAGAATGGGTTTTAATGTCGCGAGAGTGGAATGTTGGACTATATGAGATGGAGTGAGAATTATTCCCTTATTTATAAGTTGTGAATTATGTTTTATGAGTGGGAATGAGTACCTTATGGATGAGATATTAAGTTGGTTGTGATTGTGACCCCACTGGATTGGTACCCCAGTTGGTTTAGTTCTCGGAGACATGGATCATCTGTATATGGTCGCTGTACGGGGGTATGATCATACTTTGCCATTGGACGCCATCATGGCCGTCACCGTCCTTGGCTGAGGTGTTACCATGTGGTCTTGCAAACCCCAATATGGTGGCCTCTTGTCATATAAGAGAATATATGAAATCAAAGAAGAGAAGGAAAATGGTGAAGGCATTGAGATGTACATCGAAATCAGAAATAGTTGGAGTTGATACTTACATAGTGGAATGCCTCCTTTATCTTGTTATGTGAATATTGATTGTTGGTCATATATATAACATGTTAGTTACAAACGTCTACTGTTTGTTTCTTTGTTGATGGCTCATCTTTGATGGCCCTGCTATGACATGTTGGTCTATGATCTTACGTTGAGCAGCTGAGTAATCATAGATAGACTTGCAGGTTATGAAGATTCCTTACATTGCATATGGGGGGGGAATGAGTGAGAACCCTGAAGCTTGCAATGTTATATTTTTTTTTGACGCAACACGTAGTTTCTTTGCATTTAAATTGTTTATGTTTTTAGCTTGAGGCACATGTCCTCCTTTTTGTATAAGTTATCTCCGCTGCGTTGTTTTTGTGGTTCGTATCATTTAAATAGTTATCGTTCTTTTTCTTTCTTCAAACTCAAGAGTTTACTTTGGAACCACGATCCATGTTTAGCATATCGACAGAGGTTAGGCGATGAAGATTTCGCCGTGATATTTTGTTACAAGGTTGATGTTGCCTCTTCTTGATTATGTTTTAGTGCGCGTTTATTTTCTTTTGGTGCGTCCAATTTCAAGGCAGATGCTGCCAAAACTTAACCATTTTCTTCCTTTTCTTTATTCATTTGACATTGTATTTTTAATGCAACACCCAAATTTCCTCCGTTCCCTTGTGGTTTTAGTTCTGTATAAAGTGTCAAAAATTAAGGGGTGTTACAAAATATCCAATCAAAGGATGTTTTGTGAGTGGACAACACTTGCCCCGTCAATATAAGAAAAACCATAGAGTTTCAAGTTAAAATCATGTCATAATAATAGACCTTGACTAGAAACAACATTAAGATAATAAAGAATGTGCAATGGAGCCTTCTAATGAGGAACCAAAAGAGCTCCTATAAATTTAGCAAGCACATAAACTAGATAATAAACAATCCTTTATCACCATGAGCGACTTCGAGACCAAGAAAATATTTAAGAGCACCCAAATCAGTCATATGGAAACAATCACTCCGACACCTTTTGAAATATACGATGGAATAATAATCATGAGAAGACTCTGTAATTAAAAGTGTCGTCAACGTAAACAATAACATAGATGGACACAACCCCATTTGTATAACAAAATAAATTATAGTCGGCATATGATTGTTAAAAACCAAAAGTCTAAAGAGCGGTAAAGAGTTTAGAAAATCATTGAAGGAAAGCTTGTCAAAGACTACAGGATTTTTTAATTCGGCATACTTGACTAGACTTGGTAAAAGAAAAGTCAGGAGGAAGTTTCATATATACCTCTTTAGAAAGATCTCTATGAAGACTAACATTGGCTACTTATATCTGAAGCAGCTCCCAGTTATGACAACGGCCAAAATAGTTGTACTGTGAAATTTTTACCACTGGAGCAAATGTTTCATTGAAGTCAGCACTAATAATTTGTATTTTTTCGAATACCACAAAATGTCATTTGTAACGTTCAATATAGTCATCATCTTTTTATTTGATTTCATAAACCCATTTCCATCCCAATGCTTCCTTAGATGAAGGTATAGGTATAATAGTCTATATACCATTGCATTCAAGAGAATCAATTCAGCCTTTTATGGCTTAACGCCAATGAAGACTTTTATTTGGCAAATAAACTAGATAATAAACAATCCTTTATCACCATGAGCGACTTCGAGACCAAGAAAATATTTAAGAGCACCCAAATCAGTCATATGGAAACAATCACTCCGACACCTTTTGAAATATACGATGGAATAATAATCATGAGAAGACTCTGTAATTAAAAATGTCGCAACGTAAACAATAACATAGATGGACACAACCCCATTTGTATAACAAAATAAAGTATAGTCGGCTTATGATTGTTTAAAACCAAAAGTCTAAAGAGCGGTAAAGAGTTTAGAAAATCGTTGAAGGAAAGCTTATCAAAGACTACAGGATTTTTTATTTCGGCATACTTGACAAGACTTAGTAAAAGAAAAGTCAGGAGGAAGTTTCATATATACCTCTTTAGAAAGATCTTTATGAAGATTAACGTTGTCTACATATATCTGAAGCAGCTCCCAATTATGACAACAGCCAAAATAGTCATACTGTGAAATTTTTACCACTGGAGCAAATGTTTCATTGAAGTCAGCACTAATAATTTGTATTTTTTCGAATACCACAAAATGTCATTTGTAACGTTCAATAGAGTCATCATCTTTTTATTTGATTTCATAAACCAATTTCCATCCCAATGCTTCCTTAGATGAAGGTATAGGTATAATAGTCTATATACCATTGCATTCAAGAGCATCAATTCAGTCTTTTATGGCTTAACGCCAATGAAGACTTTTATTTGGCACATAAACTAGATAATAAACAATCCTTTATCGCCATGAGCGACTTCGAGACCAAGAAAATATTTAAGAGCACCCAAATCAGTCATATGGAAACAATCACTCCGACACCTTTTGAAATATACGTTGGAATTATAATCATGAGAAGACTCTGTAATTAAAAATGTCGTCAACGTAAACAATAACATAGATGCACACAACCCCATTTGTATAACAAAATTAAGTATAGTCGGCATATGATTGTTTAAAACCAAAAGTCTAAAGAGCGGTAAAGAGTTTAGAAAATCGTTGAAGGAAAGCTTGTCAAAGACTACAATATTTTTTAATTCGGCATACTTGAGTAGACTTGGTAAAAGAAAAGTCAGGAGGAAGTTTCATATATACCTCTTTAGAAATATCTTTATGAAGATTAACGTTGGCTACTTATATCTGAAGCAGCTCTCAGTTATGACAACGGCCAAAATAGTCGTACTGTGAAATTTTTACCACTGGAGCAAATGTTCCATTGAAGTCAGCACTAATAATTTGTATTTTTTCGAATACCACAAAATGTCATTTGTAACGTTCAATAGAGTCATCATCTTTTTATTTGATTTCATAAACCCATTTCCATCCCAATGCTTCCTTAGATGAAGGTATATGTATAATAGTCTATATACCATTGCATTCAAGAGCATCAATTCAGTCTTTTATGGCTTAACGCCAATGAAGACTTTTATTTGGTTCATCGCATGAAATTTTCTCAGCAATTGGTGTAACAGTTACTATAAATTTTTGTGGCAGCAAAAAGAAAATCTATCATTTTTTATATAACAAGCTATGGGAATTTCAGTACCTAAGTATCGCATTGGCACAGAAAGTGATAAGGCAATTAAGCAATCGAACTGTATTAGTGATATACCCTTTCCGTCAAGTAGAATAGTAGATGGTTTCGAGTACATTGACTTTTGCCCAAAGAAGGACCGAAAGAAGAAGCAGGATCATAAAAAGGTGTTTTGAGTTGCTTTTGTGCTATAGCTCATTGAGAATTAGAATCAATGTTGGGGAGTTAAGAAGCACAAGGCTGCAAATTTGGAGGAATAATAGTGGTAATTGACTCGGGCAGCTCTTCTATGTTTGTAAGAGCTGTTGTAGGATGCGCATAGGCATAATCAATTTGGGCATGGATTATTGTTGTAACATGAGTGTTGTCTTGTAATATGGAAATACTTGAAATGTGTGTATCAAATAAAAAGGTATTTTTGGGAAAAAACTGGCCAAAATCTAAGGGACAAGCTTGGGATGGTTGAATAAGATGGAAAATATGCTCAATAAATATTATATCTCGAGACTTAAAAAACACTTTTTGATACAAGTCATAAAGACGCCATCCGTTCTTCCCAGACGCATATCCAATAAAAATGCACTCACGATAACAGGGACAAAATTTATCCTTAACGCATAGTCTATTATTTACACAACAAAGACAACCAAAATTCCGAATGAAAGAATAACGGGGACCACAATTCACTCTTGATTAACATAGTCATTTAATTAGCCTGAAGATGTCTCTTCGGCATGAATCAATAAACCACATCACTATGTTCTCCCGCTCCGGCCAATTAGGATCCTCATATTATGGTCCAAAATAACCCTATAACTTTGTTTTCCATCTCTATCTAGCAATGATTTTTGATTTATTTATTTCATCCATTCTCTCATGTCACCCCTAGTCATATTATTTTGAAATCCATCAAACGTTTTAGCGTTTGTGGTTGGAATGGGTGGTTTACTACTTCCATCATCCTTTCACCTCCTCCAACTTTATCCTTCTCTTTTCCGAGGACATTTCCTATCTAAAATTCCTTATTGTACATCTTCTCTAATGTATTGTACCTATCACTCGTGTCTCTTGATGTGTTTCCATATCTTGAATGATTTTCCTAGTTCAAAACATTACATCTTTTTACTCTTAGTTGGTACGTCCACGAGGCAATACTTTAAATACTCCATAAACTTAAGATATTAATATTCTTCCACTGCAAGTGTATCTATCTCGAATCCAAAATTTGTTAGGTTTCTTCTTACGCACATGAGGTGGATTAAACTTTTTATGTAGAGCTCACTTAAACTCAATACATACAAAAGTTTCCTCACCCCAATCTAGTAGCCCATCTCTATTGTTGGTCCACTAATAATGTATCTAATTTGTAATATAGAATGCTGCCTAATTGACCATTTAAGTCTTGAGGGCACTGGACCATATTAAAGAATTTATAGAACTCACAAAGTCAACTTTAAAGGTGAAACAATTTAGCTTTTAAATTAAATAATAATGGTTTGTTGTGACTTATTTTTTTGCTCATAGTAGATGATTTCGCTAACTTAAAATTGACCCTAGAAACTCTAACGTTTGTCAAGGCTTAGAATACATTTCTAAGGATACGTTCGAAATTGGCCTTCACAATTCTTTTCCTTGGCACTGATGGCATAAGGAGTTGTATAGCTAACATGTAGCACTAAAATCACTCATGATATTTATAACCTTCACATTGAGACGAATCAAACAAGATGTCACTTAACTATATTTAAACTTATAGATTAAGAATTTATACAAATTTAGAGTGTAACGTGAATAGTTTCTAAAAAGCAAATCAGATATTAACAAAAAAAATTAAAGTATAGTCCTAATTATAAATTTGAATAAGAAATCATACAAAATATTTAAGTGTTATGACATTCAAGTCAGTCAAAACATTATAAATCTCATAATTACTGAAAAATAAGGATATACATAAAACAATAATCAAGACATAAGCAATTAAGGATTTACGCCTTTTTGATTGTCGCCTTCATTATAATGAATAGGCACAATCTGCATCGGATCTTGAGTCCGCATCAAAGTTTTTGCCCATATCCTCTCATGGGTCCTCTTCTTGATCCCCTTCCTCCGAGTAGTCTTCTACTTTCTCAACTTCAGGCCCATACGGCTAATTAATGACTTTGCCATCCCATTGAGGTCGCTAAAACATCTAAAGGATGGAGGAATGCACATGGAAAAGCTAGCCCCAAGACTATCTCCTTCCTATGGCATTACATCTCCCATTCGGATTACTATAAGCAAAGTATACATACCTTGATGGACCAATCTTTAAACCATTAACTGAAAGTGCTTTACTTGATTAAGTTAACTTTTTTATTATCTGAAAAGAGAGGTGCTCTCACTCACTCCAAGATCACAATATGAAGTTTAGATGGGTGTTTGTGTTGTATCTTAGTTTTAGGAACAAAACAAGCAAGTAAGTAATGAATGAAAATAACAAAGACATGAAGAAGACAAGATATAAGGTGGTTTACCAATTAAGGGCTACATCTACCATTCTAGATAAGGATCATATTATGTTTTGTAAAGGAGAAAATACAAACATGATAGGAATAACGATAGAGGTTATGTGTACGGAAAGAGAGGAGTTAATTAGGGAGAATACTAAGCTAGAAGGTTGCTCTCACATATGCTAGTCTAAGTAAGAGTATTTATAGGAGGAATAAGGGCGTCAAATGGGATACATGTTCCCAAGACAGAATATGCACCAAAGAAGGCACAATAGCGTGCTTTTGGCCTGCTCATCTGAGCGCTTAGGCTACTTGTTCGAGCGGCTTGTGTTTATGTTGTTCCCAAACAACCAATCCCTTGGTCCCTGACTTCATTTATGCTCAATGTACTCATGTCCTAGCGCTGAATAGGACCCTTGGTGCTCAATAACATCCATTAACACTTATTAAAATGTACTTTCTTGATACCCAAACAACCAATCCCAAAGGAGTACTATGTAAGACACATGATTAAGACACTTATATTTTCTTGATTACTTGGTGAACTATGTCACCGATAATCCTAACAATATCCATCTTGACTTTTGTTCTCTAAGTCACAAAACATCACCTTAACATCCAACAACATCCAAAAAACATATTTAGAGAGATACATATTCAATGAAAAAAATAAACATGTGCACAAAACAAACAAAAGTACATGCACCACATTTCCTTCTAAGGGATTACAAAAGAGTATGATTAATTACCAACCAAGTCCACAAGTCTAGAAAATCCATGGACTTTTTGGGAGATATTGGTATTGCGCTTATGCCATCAATAGAAACATCATCATCAACATGCTTGGTTGAAGGAGTAGCTTCACAAACTGAACTAATTAAGGTTGAACTAATAAGCTTGTATAAGCCATCATCATCAAAGGACCACTTCATGAACAACTTAAGACCTTTGCCAATCTTCCGAACTCCACCTTCCTCAATGCACTTAAAACCTTCTTTATCCAAAGTTTAAGGGAAACTAAGTTTCTATTCATGTTGGAACATGGAGGACTCCAGACAATGTTCTCACAACACCATGAAACATAATGTATATAACATCTCCAACGAGAACTATCCTCACTGCTCATAGTGATTTTTCTTCCATTAACCGTTTAATAAGTTGAGAAGAAACTAGAATGCTAAAACATCCCGAATTCAAACCTAAGAATCACCACCCTTGTATTCATTAATAACAACACGAGCACCAATATCATATTCTTTTTCAACATAGCTAGCTTCGACGGAACTAGCTCCTTTGGACTTGCACTCATCAGATTGTTTTGATTTCAACTTCCAAACAATCCTTCTTAATTTCCTACAATAATTATATTTCATGTCTCTTTTGTTCCTAATTGACTCATTAATAAAAAAAAAGCATCATTAGACTCAATGGTAAACTTTTGATTCAATAAAGTCCTTTTGATTCAAGGCTCTTTTAACATCCTCACTACATAATGTGCCTTTAAAATATAATAAAGTCTTTCTAAAATGTTTATAAGAAGGGGTAGGGAATATAATAAGAGAATGACCAAGTCTTCATCATCAAGAGAAACCTCAATATTTTGTAAATCCAAAACTATAGAGTAAAACTCATCAAGATGATTTTTCACAAGCTTACCTTCTTGCAATCGGAGATCATACAATTGACTCTTCAACAGTAGTTGGTTGGTAACACTCTTGGCCATGTAGAGTGATTCCAACTTCTCCCAAATCCCTTTTGATATTACCTCCTTTACAACTTCCCTTAAGACGTCATTGGAGAGGCAAAGTTCTATGGAGAATAAAGGTTTTCCATCCATTTCTTTCCATTTACCCTCACTAATACCAATGAGCTTCCTTTTGTCACCTTCAAATGTCTTACAAACACCATTTTGCATCAACATTGCCTTCATATTTAGTTGCCACAAGCTGAAAATTTTGATCCTATCAAAATTCTCAATGTCTAACTTTATTGTTGACATCTTGGACTTCAAATGACATCCACTAACACCTCAAATAACCCCAAATAACCCTTAGCTCTAATACCGACTAAAAGGAGAGGTGCTCTTAATCACTCATGGATAACAATATGAATGTTAGATTGGTGTTTATGTTGTGTCTTAGTTATAGGAAGTAAAAAAGCAAGTAAGTAATCAATGACTATAACAAAGAAATCAGAGTTGGATTGTTTAGTTTCTTAGGCATGCCCTGTATAGTGGACTCCTTTGAAGAAGAGATCTAGCGCATGCACAAGGTAAACCGGAAGAAAACAGATAGAGCAAAGTTGATAGTGACTTCTTTGTCAGAGATGATCTACGGAATCAGGATGCAATGCAACCAAACTATTTTTGAATCCAAAAAACCTATGGTTCAGAACGTTGTAAACAATAATAATTTTTAAATAGTTGGGAGAGTCTCATAAAACATGAGAGAGTTACTACTTAGATGAACGGGTTTTGGTTATTGGTTGGCTTACCGTCTAGTAGCTTTTTGTTGTGGGTTTGAGGTCCTACTTAGCAGGACCGCTTTGAGATCATACCAAGTCAAATCTTTTTGTACATCTTACTTTTAGTATATATATAGTTCTATTTTTCATGGTTCACCAATCAAAGGCTACATCCACCATTCTAGCCTAAGATTATATTATGTGTTGAAAGGAGAAGATACAAACTTGATAGGAATACAATGAAGGTTATGTGCAAGGGAAGAGAGGAGCTAATTAGGGAGAAAACTAAGCTAGAAGGTTGCACTATTACAATAAGACTTTGGTACCTCATATGCTAGGCTAAGTAAGATTATTTATAGGAGGAATAAGGGTATCAAATGGGACACGTAATCTCATGGCAGAATATGTATAGAAGGGGGCAGAATAGCATGATACTAGCTCACTCGTTCGACCGAATTGTGGTTGTGTTGTTTTGTCCTTGTTTCTTGCATGCTACGTGTCCCTTGGTCCCTTTATTAATGGTCAATGTACTCATATCCTAGCTCTGAATGGGAGCCTTGGTGCCCAAGGTTTGCACTCCAAACATCCACTAACACTTTGTACAATGTACTTGATTGATTCAAAAACAACTAATTCTAAAGGAGTACTATGTACTCTTCTTACTTACACTAACACACATGATTAAGACTCTTAATCATTGTCTTGATTACTTGGCGAACCAAGTAACCAATAATCTTGACATGATCATGTTTTTTAATGATTAATGGATAAATATTGATCAACTATGAGTTTATGACCTAATCTCTTATTAATTGGTTAGACTTAGTAAAATCTTAGAACACAAAATTTTGAATACCAAAAGCAAATCAATTTGTCTCTATGATTCTTAAAGTATAACTTTTGTACAAAATAAACTAAACACAATAATATTGGGACTGTAGTCAGATGTCGGGACAAAGCAGGTACTTAACCCATTAAAAAACCCGATTCTTATTTGTCGCCACCCTTTTCATTTTATCGCCACCCCCTCTCCTAATGAAATTACGAATTTGCCCCTGAACTTTAAAAATTTACAAATATGCCATTGGAGTTAATAACTTTTCATTTTCATTTTTTTTAATTTTTTTATTATTTTTATTTATACTATTATTGTTATTATTATTATTATTATTATTATTATTATTAAACCACAACAATAATAATAATAATAATAATAATAATAATAATAATAATAATAATAATAATAACAAAAATAATAATAATTATAATAACAATAATAATAAAAATTTTATAAAAAACAAAAATAAAATTTAAAAAAAAAAACAGTCGCACAAAACGTGCGACTCGAGTCGCACAGTGGAGTCGCATGTTCTGTGCGACTGGTTTTTTTTTTTTTTTTAATTTTTTTTTTGAATTTTAACTTATAAAATTTCTTTAGTTTAATTAATTCATTTTTTAAGTTATTATTATTATTATCATTATTATTATTGTGGTTGTTATTATTATTATTATAAAATTATTATTTTTGTTTTAATTATTATTGTTATAACTGATGTAAGAAAGAAATCATAAAAATTGACAAACACAAAACACACAAAATTTACATGGTTCACTCGACAATGTGTCAACTACATCCACAGGCTTAGGAGAGAAAAATTTTATTACTAGAGTTGACCCAAAATACAAATATTGGCTAGATTACAGAAAATAGGAATTTATAAATTACTCCAATACAAAAAACCTTAGCCAAAATAGATGTTTTTGGGATGATGTAAAACTAATGCCCAAGACTCCTTTTATAAGGAGAAGAATAACAAGCCTTTGTTATTCTTCCGATGTGGGATAATGATAAACATTAATCTTCCAATGTGGGATAATGAAAAACATTAATCTTCCAATGTGGGATAATGACAAACATTGGAAGATTGATGTTTTTCATTATCCCACATTGGAAGATTAATGTTTTTCATTATCCTACATTGGAAGATTAATGTTTATCATTATCCCACATCGGAAGAATAACAAAGGCCTGTTATTCTTCTCCTTATAAAAGGAGTCTTGGGCATTAGTTTTGCATCATCCCAAAAAAATTTGTTTTGGCTAAGGTTTTCTGTATTGGAGTAATTTATAAACTCCTATTTTTTGTAATCTAGCCAATATTTGTATTCTGGGTTTCCTATAGTAATAAAATTTTTCTCTCCTCTGCCTGTGGATGTAGTCGACACATTGTCGGTGAACCATGTAAATTCTGTGTGTTTTGTGTTTGTCAATTTTTACACTTTCTTTCTTACATTAGTTATAACAATAATAATTAAAACAAAAATAATAATTTAATAATAATAATAATAACAACCACAATAATAATAATAATAATAATAATAAAATTAATAATAATAATAATAATAATAAATTAAAAAAAAAATACCAGTCGCACAAAACGTGTGACTGTTTTGTGCGACTCTCAGTCGCACGTTTTGTGCGACTAGTTTGTGCGACCGTCAGTCGCACGTTTTGTGCGATTGGTATTTTTTTTAAATTTTTTTTTATTATTATTATTTTTATTATTAATTTTATTATTATTATTATTATTATTATTATTATTAATTATTATTATTAATAATAATAATAACCGTAATAATAATAACCGTTATAATAATAATAATAATAATAATAATAATAATAATAATAATAACTATGATAATAATAATAACAATAATAATATAAATAAAAATAATTAAAAAAAATTAAAAAAAATGAAAATGAAAAGTTATTAACTCAATGGCAAATTTGTAAATTTTTAAAGATCAGGGGCAAATTCGTAATTTCATTAGGAGGGGGGGGTGGCGATAAAATGAAAAGGGTGGCGACAAATAATAATGCCCTTAAAAAAACCTTAAATTTCTAAAATGTTTTTGAAATTAAACTTAATGTTAGCTATTCGTGTTTTTATTTAATCTAACTTATGTTTACTAAATAAACTTAATTTTAGCTATTCATGTTTTTTGGCATTATTGATTTTCACCTGATTCAACTTATCATACTTTACTAAAGCTATCTTTATTGACTTTATTTTATTGAGTTTATTTTATTTTTATTTAAGTTAGATATACTTTGTTAAACCAACTTTAATTTAATATATAAAACTTATCTTTAGTAAATATTACTCATTACAAGCCCTATTATGTTTGTACAGGAAATATTCTATTTAAAAAGAGAATTTTATTAGATTCATCTCAACATATATAAATTTTATTATACTTATAGATTTTGAGCCCATCACTTATATTGAAAATTTTAAAAAGAATATGAAAGCATTGGGAAGTATTTTTAATTGGACCAAATAGGTCTAAATTGACTATAACATCAACCAATAATGCCTTAGTGTCCTCATATTTCCACTATATGTAATCTATTTAAGCGCACCTTTCAATTTAATTAGTCTTGCATGCTTCACGTAGTCTATAAATGTTTGCTGTGTATCTATTGTTGGGTGTCATGATGTAGTCCAATATAAGAGTCCTTAAATATTTTTTATAGATAAGGGTTCGATTTAATTGAGAGGAAAATATTTAAGAGGATAAAAGAAAGTCAAACTAATGTAACTAAGCTATTTAGAAATGCAAATAAAATTATTGAATAATTGTAATAAAGGTAGAATGAGAAAAAATAAAAAAAAGATGAATAAAAAAGAGGTTGATTTCCCTCATTAGGAGGTAAAGAATTCTCCAACCCTTCCCTAGGGTAAATTTCTACCCAAAATAAGGGAACTAATTGTTATATTCTTTATTTTTCATTATCTTCTAACAATCAAATCCCATTAATCATTTATCTAATTAACTTTGTTATTCTAATTTGACTTTTATTTACCCCATAAATATTTACTCTCAATTTAAGCGACCCCTAAATATTCAAAAATAATATTTGCCAATACTATGCTTAAAATATTAACTAATTTAATAAGTAAAAGTTTAGTGACATTATCAAAGATGGAATATATTAAGGTGTATTTTTGTTGTTTTATAAATCAAAAACATAAAATTTAAGAAAAATATATATAAACTACTTCAAAACGGTATGGTGAATATGTACAGTACGGGAGGTGAATATGTAAGGTACAGGAGAGGTCACTACTACTCTCACTAGATCACTAATTCAAGACAATTCTTTTCATATTCAAACCAATCAACTTAAAATATCACACAACAAGAATATGAAATGTGGACAACAATATTTCAGTCACAAAGCATCAATAATAAGCGAAATAGGATGCAAGCAACACACACAAATTATACGTGGAAAATCCCTTCGATGTGAAGGATAAAAACCACGAGACCTCTTGAGGAGTCCACCCTTAATATTCTCTTATTGATGATAAAATTGATGGTAAAATGAACCCAATGTAGTTCACAACAATCTACAACCCACCAACAACAATAAAGAATAAGATCATTGGAATTAGAGAACAAGAGAAGTAGAAAACACCCAAAAACAGCACTTCTGTTCAGAGACAACTTTGACCAAACTAGAGCTCAAAACAACGATCCAACCATTCAAAATGAAGCTCTTGATGTCAGGAACAAGCTGCCAAAATTTGAGAATGATCCAACTGTGCAATTTCTAGCAACGGACAGATTACTAAAGCCTGCCCTAAAAACTCCGAAAATGAAAACCTCACTTTTCTCTTTATTTTGTGTGTTGTTCTTAAAACTACTCACCCCTATCTTAGTCACATGTTTACCACAAGATAACCCCTTTAAAACTTCTAGTGGAAGTCACAATTTAAGTCTCTAAATTAGACTTAATCCAAACTAGTAAAATGTAATAAAAATTGACCAATTAAATGGACCAAAACAAAGAACATTTTACTTCAATTAGGCTGGACCCATAACAAAATATATCTTGAAGGTTCATTAATATTAGCATTTTGTTGATGTTGTAATGGATATCTTGTGTCATATATATTACATCTGCACTCAAGCTTCCTTACTATTAAGACCCACGTGTTCATACGAGCAACAAATGTGCTCGAATAATTAATTGTGATCAATCGCTATAAATACATTCTCAATACCCTCAATTAATTGTGATCCATAATAATTAATCATTGATTTGTATTACCCTTTGCCATAAACACTAACAATCCGTTAACAATCCGTTTAGTTAGTGGTACTAAATGATGGTAATGAGAATGATTTATAGTGTAAAATTTTATCAAAAGTTTCATATCATTCTAATGGTAATGAAACTTTGACCCCAAAAAAGTCTTTTTGTTTATAAATTTTCATTACCACCTAATACCACCTCTCTCAATGGTAATACATTGGAATCAATTTTATGACTAAAATGAGATTATTGAAGTTGGACAAGTACAACCATTAAAGTAGCCAAGAGATTTTTTCAACCAAAGTTACTCTAGTTTTTCATTCTCATTATCACCATTTATTACCACCTACCAAACGGGCCGTAAGCCATATCTCATCTTTTATATTTCTCCATTGTAGATTTTGAATTGAGATCTTGAACTCCATTGTTGATTTATCAATTGTTAAAAGCAATTCATGACCTAGGAAGAACGTTGTCCATATTTTGTGAATCGTCTTAGTATATCTTAGATGAGTTGACTTAATGCTTCAACTTCATGTTCTTGCACTGAGGTTCTCAGTTTTGATTTCAATTACAAATTCACATAGCAAAACACTCTACCATTATTCCTAGGTCATTAAGACCATTTCTGCATGATTACTACATTAAGTACAACATTTATTAGAAATTTTCCAAACAAAATTTGCAAAAATTTTTGGTATAGCCAAAAGCACAAGTAAAACATGTAATTTGGAAAATATAAAATATTACTCATACTTATACTTCAACTTACAACTACCCTATGCTAAAATCAAGTGATTGATTTCGTATCATAGTATTAATGTAGTTTCATAAAGACAAAAGTTATAGTAACGACTATAAGTTACAATTTACGACCTTAAAACCGTTATTTCCCTTTGAGTTTGCAATATGCATACATACATGAGCCGATGAATCCAAGGCCTTGACCTAGTATATTGAACTGCGACCAAAACAATTTTACAGGTGCGGTAAGGACATAGAGAAAAAAACAATTCATCATTTGAATAATACTTTAAATTGCTCCCATCTAGTTCGAGTTTAAGGGTTAGATTTAGGAAACCATATGCTCATAATAATAAAGCGGTTGTTTTCATTGACCCTTATTAATAGAGAACGTCACAACAAATTTGAGTATTACCAAATCAAAAGGAAGGCCACCAAACAGAAGCCATCCTATTCCAATAGTGAAAACATCCTACAAACACAGTTTTTGATGATTGTCAAATACCAGTATAATACGTAGTAATACTAAGGTTTCCTTAAGGTATTTATAGTCAAAAAACACCTTTAAATTGCCGCAAATAGTCTGAGTCAGAGCAGAATTAAGGGCTGTATTCCAGAAGACAGTGTAATTCAAAAAAAATGCCATCACACAGGAAAGCAACATGACGGCCTGTAAAAATAATTAACACATTCATAAATTGAAGAATAAGAATAATGCGTTATGCGTACATCTGAACCTTTACATCCTGCCTTGGAAAGACTACTTGGGATTATTGGGATAATGGCATGTCGTTGATATGAATGTAGAGTGAAGATAAAAACCTGAAATCCGGGGGATGACAAGTAAGGAAAGCTAATAAGCATCTGAAGATCGCCCTGGATGTATGTCCATAGAAGCAAAATCGGCCCACAAATTATTCCTACATCGAAATTATCAGTATATTAGGATTGTTGTACTCTTATACTTTTGTACTCGAATTTTTCATTTTACCTCAATTACTTGTATCAAGTGCTTAAACCCAAGTCGGATGTTGGAGATCTAACACAAGTGAGGCGAAGCGCAGAATCCAAGTAACAAAGTTCAAACCAATATGGTTTAAGAAGGATATCATATATATGTTGAAAGTTATGAACTCCTATTTAACACTTACCATTGCACCACATAAGGCCAAATGTATTTAGACCACTAGATTGTCCTAAGAAGACAAAAAAAACTAAATCATATGAGATGAAAAAAAATGAAAGAACTGGATAAATCGAAAAGATTATGGTGGGAAAGATTAAATGATACCAAGACGAGCTATGGAGGTCAGATATATCGCAGTGCAGAGATTTGATACGAGCACAACACCATAGCTATAGAAGTCGAATGATAGATCTCGAGCTCCCGCTACAAATGCACCAAGTATGATGATAGCCACACTGATAGCAGGAAGAATCCCTTAAAAGTGCTCTTTAGAAACCATCTTAACCAAAAGTTTAAACTTATGGTTGAAGACCCAATATATCATAGTGAGACTATCTAGCTATATTGGCCTGGCCCAATGTGTATTTTGCGTCTTAAAATAATCATTTATATCCTTAAAGTGATCACTTATAATTTCAAAGTGATTGCTTTTTTATAGATCACTTATACCCTTAAAGTGATCACTTACAATCTTATAATGAACAATTAGAGAAATGGACTGACTACATGAGTCCATCTCATGGTGAGACGCTCTCATACTAGCCGAGCTATCAAGTAAGATCAAGGTTGAAAGGAACATAGTAATTTACCTGGCAACAACATGAAGAGAATATTTTTCACCTGCTACAAGATACTCAACCACCATAGTACAAGCCACAGTTGTACGCCTTAAAGTTGTGTACATGGGAACACTTATACCACGTACAGATTCCATCGATACTAGCTTTAATGGACCATACCATGCCAAGACAACAATCATTATATAAGTTTAGAAGTAAAACTTGTTTATAATATTTAGTAAGTCATAGTTCTTGTAGACGATATACCATAAATAACAAGTATGATACTGCAAGGGGAAGTGTCTGAACAAGCTTCTTCAAGGGCACAAGCGTGATTGGGTTGTCTGTGGTTCTAAGGGATCCGTCATTTGTGAACGAAATAATCTTCCGATGTCTCATTACATAGAGAAAAAAGCACGAGCATATTAACTGTCATCGATGTTCCACTCGTTAGTCTCAGGCCAACTAAGGTCATGGCCGAGTCATTTAATTAAAAAATTATAGTGATATTAAATTGTGTTGGTTCAACACACATGTGACTAATATCCCGATTCACCCATGTTCGAAATGACTTAAGTCTTTTAGTAACCTTATAAAACATATACATAGGCATAATTACCTGAAGAAGTGTGATGACATTGACATATGGGAACTTGTAAGAAGAAACAGCTGCTTTGTTAAACATAATCAGCAAAACTGCACAACAATTAACATAACAAATTAACTTAATTTAAAGTTTTAGGTGTAACAATATGATCAGTAGAAACCTATAATGAGATTTTGGGGCTAAAAAACATCTTATCCCTTGTTTGTTATTATGTTAGACTTTTATTTTAGACTTTTAGAGCTAAAGTCATAACATTGACATTTTATTTTAGGTTTATTTTAATTCGTCATTAGCGACACAATTAGCGAATTATGTGTGACAGGTTAGATAACACTTGGATTAGGTTAGTTACCCATTATCAGCAAATTACTTGTGTTTAATAAGTAACACATAATCCCAGAATAAAAAGTTAGTTGACCTCAGCAATCAGATTTTAAGGAAATTCCAATCACTTGATCATTCAATTAAACGGAATTGAGATTCTTGATTTCTTTCAGCAAAATAAACGATCTATCTGTTCACTGATAATAGATCATTCATTTAGGAAACTATACATAAAATTCATAAAAGATACGATAAGGTTAAGGCAGACACGAACAGTGTAAAATAACAAAAGCTAATTAATTTTTAATTTTACGATTCCTTTAAAGTGGCAAAAATATAGTCCAAAGATTCTTTTAATTTTGCAACTTTTGGTTAACAATTTGATTTGGGGGAAGATCGACCATTATTAACAATAATGTGGTGGCACTATGATTCGCTAGCTAATTCGCTTTTTAAATTTACAATTCGCTCAAATTTGTCCAAGAATAGCCCAAAATCAACCATAATTCACTTTTTTCGATCCTCACACGATTGACAAGGAAATTAGCGAATCATGTAAAACACTAGAGGGCACAAACCACCATTATTTTCCGGAGAAAATTTGCATTCATGACTTGCCAAACTCAAGTTCTTGGGTCCAATCCTTCCAACTTTCTATGTCAAACTCTTGATCAATAAGTCAAATTAGAGCTTGGTTACATCTATCCTCAGAGTAGTTGGTGAATATTGATATATAATTAAATATTTTTTTATAAGTAATTGATAAATAATAAATACATAAATATTTCTTATCCTCAATACTACCTTAGGTCAATTAAACGAGTCTTCTCATCATGTGGGTAAAACTGTACTAAATTGATCGCACAAACACAGATTCCTTATGCAAATGCTTTTTTCTTTTCTGCCAAAGCTTCCACTAATGACCAATGCAACTACTCCTAGCAGGTATCTTTGATGGCACCTTGCACTTAAAAACCATCCATAATATCCCACTTTTATAATTGTACTACAAATAGGAGAACACACTATATACTATATAGTATATACCCAGGAAAAGGAGAACACATTCATAAAGACAAAGGTCCACTACAATTCTAAGGAATAATTTAACGCAAATTCTTAAATGAGACTATTTTTATTAGGCTGACTTATATATATTTTACATATTAAAATAATTACTTATAATTTTAAAGTGACTAATTAGAAAAATAAGTTGATTATATAAGCTTGTAGGCAGTTTCATACAACAATTTAATTATATCTTATAAATAGGATAGAAAACCATCAATTAATAACGAAACAACGTATAATACACCTTTGTCTTTCATAATAAATCTTATTGCTCTTTCTATCTCACATATTTTGCTACACATATTTTCAGTTTCAAGAAACCCTCATATTGCATTTTTTTAATCTAACTCCTTTGCTAATTTGAAATATATACTATAATAATTTAATTAATGTTAATTAAATATACCACAATCGAATAAATCATGAGTCATTGTAATAGAAATTAAAATCTTTTGTTATGATTTGAATCTTTATTCATGTTACTAATTTATATTTGGTTATAATTTAATATAATGTTCATCTTACGTTATAGAATATTTGCATTTAAAAACATTAGACTTGTAATTTGCTTTTCTATATTTGATTTGCTTGAGTATCAGTCATCAATTATAATCTCATATATCTTCTTTTAGGCCTCCAATTCTAAAATCCGGCCTCATTAGTGTTTATATTTTGGTGTTTGATCAAATTTTAGTTGTATAATTAACTTTGTGCGACATACAATTTAGTCGAATCCAAAAAAAATCACTAATTTATATCTTTAGTGTAATAATTTTTTGTTTTTATTTTAAGTTCCACAATGAAGTGATTTAGTCACACCTTATTTGGCCTTTAGTGACATGTAATTGGTACAAAATCTATAATGACATTTACGAGAAATATACTAGTTCTTATATTGTGAAAAACTTTGGTATGTTTTTATTGTGCAGCTAAAAGGTCTAACAAATGTCATTAATATATATATATATATATATTCCATTTCTTTTAATTTGCCTTATTAAATTCCTATGAACTCCTATGTTGTCTCTCTTTCTTAATACTTGGAACAATTTTATTTTCATCTATTTTATAATACTTGCAACATTAATATATAGATCATAAAATAACTTACAAATTATCCTATTTATTCCTATTTTATTCCAACGTTATATTTTATTTACTCTTATACTTTTGTCAATATTTAGATACAATAATGAAATTTTGCTATTAACTTATCATTTTGTTAATACTTATGTGAAGTCGAAATGATGTGCGTATCATAAAGCTAAGGTAGTATAACCCGTATTACACTATCAGCACTATGACAACTATTAATTAGGGTATGTTGGTATTTGTTAGTGGCTATAAAATGGTACGTATACCTACTCAAAGCATGAATAAAGTGATATATAAAGTGGGTGATTTTAAATTATTGGTCACCATTGGCACAATTTGTTCGTTACTCAAAGCATGTATAAAGTGAAGAGGGATCTATTATCAATGTTTTTAACTCTACATTTTTTATGTTTTCGTAATGAAGATTTTTTTGTTATAGATAAAAATATTAGTAAATATTCAAAACTTTTAATTGCGTGGACTACAATGCGAAGTAGAGTTACACAAATGTTCAATATATTCAATCAAAACATATATTAATGCAATTTTCACTTCGAGAAAATTATTCTTCCTTTGTTTCTTTTCAAATGTTATATTCGCTTTTTGGTTACTATTCATCAATTAATGTTAATATATATTTTATTTTTAATTCATGCCTTAAAACATAATCAAATGAGATCTTGTTTGATTCATCTCAAGATAAGGTTTATTAATATCTAGTTTTATAATTTTTAATTATAAACAATTAATTAGTATATTGAAAAATGTGCAAAAAAAATGGGTCATTTGATTACTCATAAATTATCCTATTTCATATCATATTTACTCTTATACTTTTATCATTAATACTTGTGTTAAATAAAAATAGTGCGAATATTATATTGTGAAATAGAGGTAGTACTAAATAAACAAACAAATATAATAAAAATAGGAAAAATAAAAATTATGTTAAAAAAATAACTCAATCAAAAAACTTAGTCTATAACAAAATTCAAATCATACCCACATAAAACATGAACTTGGACATTAAATACAGTTATTCTGCAACATAAAATATGTTATTAACAATGGAAATAGAGATAAGAAATTGGACAAAACCTGCACATAACATGTAAGAAATGGCAGCAAACATTCCCATTGATTTCTGATTATCATGATCATCAATGATGGGAAGTTTTTGATCCTTCTTTGATAATAAAACCATGGTGTAATTAAAAATACGTCAAAAAATGCAAACTTTCTGTCAAAATTATTTCTGTTTCTGGGAGGAATTTGATGGACAGTAATCCCAGAAATAATTGAACTGCAAAAGATGAGACTAATACCTTTTTACAGGAGGTGGGAGGTGAAGGAGAAATGAGAAGAAAAAAGGCAGTTTGTTTATGTGGTGGGTTCTTTTGTTTTGGTTCTCAAAACAAGGATTTATATAGGAGTAAACTAAAGTGTATATGATTGATTATACACTAAATCATAACTTTTGTGTTTGCAATATAAAATTTAAATATTTGAGAAGGATTATCAATTTGTCATTTTTCAAATATATTATGCCTGAAAATGCAAATAGAATAAAATTTTAGAAAATTATGATGATATCAAAAAAGAGTAAGAATGCTCCCATAAAGATGTTACTATGTTAATTAAGGATTTATGAGAAATGTGTTTGTTAGGCGCCAAAAAGTTATTAGTACTTATTAGATGTCTTAAGTAATTGTAAGATGTAGGTAGCTGTTAACTGGGAGTAAATTTCACGTGGTAATCCTAAGGTATTGAGTTTTTCATGTGATAATAAAAGCTTTTTAAAAGTCCACGCAATAACCCTAAAGTTTATCAAATTCTTTCTTCGTGACCTTTTTACACAGTAAACGTTTGAAAATGTTAATTACAAAGCTTAAACCTTGTTGTATGTCTATTTATTCGTTTCACTAGATCAAATTACATTTATTTTATAACTTTCCCCCATAATATAAACCCTAACTGTACTATCTTTTCACCAAATCTCATTTTTTTTCCAAAACTTAATAATCTATTATTGTTCTATAAAATTAATTGCTAAGGTATAGTTGTTTGAATACAATTTGTTTATAATAATGTTAAGAAAAATTTTTAATGGAATTTTTCATTTAAATACTACAATTTGTAACATTCTAAAAATAGTTTTATGCACTATTAAATGCTTTTCAAATTGCAACTAGCAAAAATAATTACATATTTTTAAATTTAGTTATTTAAATTATTTAAACTACTAACAACTACGTAAATTGCTACATTGAACATGGAAACACCTAAAGATCATTTTGAAGAGTGCAAATAACAAGTACTTCAATTCATTATTAAAGGATAGTAAAACTTTATAGAAAATATTTATGTTAATTTTGAACTTTTCTTTTTAGAGATTGTAATTTGAAATAACTATTAAATACTTATATGATTTATTCCTCTATATTCTTGTTTCGTTTGTTTGAAACTCAAATGATAGAGATACTCTATTATTGTACTCCTATTTGGTAACATACTAACATAAATCCAATATAGAAATACTTGATTATTGTATTTTGAAATAGAAAGGTGAATCACAAAGATACTCAATTATTGTATTTTGAAATAGAAAGGTGAATCACAAAGATGATAAAATATATTGTATATCTTCTATTTTGGTAATTATCTTGTAATTATAGTTACCTAAAACTCTAGATTACTTTGTGTATTTATTCTCACGATGATGAAAATCCAAAATGATCAAATCAATGAAAATCATATAATCATTAGTAAATTTACGAACAACAATTAGGTTTTTAATAAGTTTGGAGGCATGCAATACATTTTTGAGGGTGAGTGATTTATGTGAGGAAGGAAGAGAAAGTTGAATTTGGTGATGTTAGAGTGCTTTATGTTCCATCTCGCTATCAAATTGCTGACATTTTTACTAAAGGTCTTTCGCAAGTCCTTTTTAATGATTTCGATCCAGTCTCAGCGTCCGACTGCGGGGGTGTGATAGAATAGAATATTTTGTATATTTTGTGAATTATTTAGATTTTTGTAATTATTTAGTTACCTAAAACTCTAAATTACTTTGTGTATTTATTCTCACAATGATGAAATGAAAGGCAACTAAATCATTTCTATAAAAATTTACTCAATTATTGTATTTTCTTTTAACTCATACTTTTTTTATTATTGTAGAGAATTACAGATATTATAGTCTATATGGATATAGATTATAGATTATTAGAGAGACACTCATTTATAGTGGTAACTAGTAATTAAACAGAAAACGTATAGAATCAAATAGTCCATTATTATATTTTGTTATTGAAACTAAAAAATCAAAATCCTCCCTATATGAAAAATACACATAAAATTTATTAAATTAGTTTTTATAATTTTTAGCTATATATAGTTTATTTAAAATTCACAAATTCTTGTATGAGACGATCTCATCGTGAGACGTGCCTCATACTTAGGTCAAATAGCCTAATAATAAAAATTTTTAGTATAATAAACCTTTTGTATGGACTCGTCTTATTGTGAGACGGTCTTATACAAACGGGACAGTTTAAAATATTTACAATTTACAATAAAAACAACCTAGTTAGTTGGACTAGTGGCTAGGAGAACTAATCTTCAATCTCTTTTTTCAACTGAAGCGCAAATATCACCTTTTGAAAAAAAAAATTGTGTTTGACTCACCTTTTAGCACTTCCCCTCTCTCATGCCATCCTCCAATCAAAACAAATTACATGGTGTACTTCTTGTTATTATATGCATCATTTAGTTGTACCATTTGTATGTGATTATGCCTTTATACAATTGATTCTTCTCAAAAGATCACATGATGATAAATATAATACTTTCAAATATCTAACAAAATCTTATCCCATTTGAAGGAGATTATACCTTAAGATCATTTAGGATTGTGTTATATCAATATATGCACTCAATTTGTACTTTAATATATACATATATTCTACATTGCTCTTTATGCACATCTTTTCTACTAGCATATTGGTGTAGCTGCCAACTTTTGCTTCCTTTTGCGTACGTTATAATTACACAAATTTTTTAATAGAACCGTCCTAAATTATGACTAATGTGAACACTTTTAAAGCTTACTTTGAAAAGCCTATGTGATCACTTTTAAACCTTATGTGATCACTTTTAAAGCATATTTGATCACTTTTAAGGCTTATGTGATCATGTTTAAAACATATGTGATCACTTTTAAAGCTTATGTCATCACTTTTTATTATTGTAAGTGATCACTTTTAAAGCCTATGTGATCATTTTTAAGGCATATGTGATTACTTT
Organism: Amaranthus tricolor; assembly: GCF_026212465.1. Classification (NCBI taxonomy): domain Eukaryota; kingdom Viridiplantae; phylum Streptophyta; class Magnoliopsida; order Caryophyllales; family Amaranthaceae; genus Amaranthus; species Amaranthus tricolor. The sequence continues at coordinate 7,709,351 of NC_080052.1, read as the reverse complement.
TAAAATCTATATGATCAGTTTTAAGGCCTATGTGATTATTTTTTATTTACCGTGTGATCCTTTTAAAGCTTATGTGATTAGTTTTAAATAAAGTATATGTGATCACTTTTAAGGCGTATACTTTTAAAGCATGTGTGATCACATTGATTGTTATCAATGATTATTTTTAAAGTCTTTATTGATTCTTCAATTGGTATTAGAGCCTAAATCATAAAATCTTGATTTAACCATCATTGAGGCATTTCATTATGAATCCACAAGTTGATAGTGGTTTTGCTTAAGGAAGTGCTTCTAACCATCTTGCTATATTCTAAGGAAACAACTTTGCTTAATGGCGTTCTCTTTATGCAAATGTTCATCATTCATCAAGATTGTCAAATCTAGGACATTATCAAAAATGTCCTAGACAGCCTATGATTGAAAGACATGGAGTTAGGGTCCCAAAACTTTCAATTTTACTTGTGAGGGCACTAGTCAAGTTAAGGAAATTAAGATCAGCATTTTTCTCCACAAGTGAAAATTGTTCTAAATAGCTCCTAATGAATTCATCAAGAAGATTTTCACTCGATTCACACTCACATAAAGCTACCCCTTGACGATCTCCTTAGCAAACTTCTCACTCATGAACTTACCATGTAAGAAGATGTTAGAGAGTTACCTTCAAAAGTGAAGCTCATGTCTCTCAAGGCCAAGAAGGAGGAAGAACCCTCCCCATCCAAAGAAAAGAGTGAAGATGATGATGATCCCTTTACCCTAGTTGCTCGTGGTCTCTTTCAAATATTGAAAATGAGAAGGAACTTCTAAATCTAATGTACTAACTTACCTTGAATATGGTGCAACAAATCACTTTATTATATATTGCCCCAAGAAGAAAATGGAAGATAAAAGGAAATACTTGAAAGAATGACTAAAGGCATGACAAAAAGAAAGTCATGCTTGCCACTTGGAGTTATTCGAATTCCTCTAGTGAGTCGAAGAATGATAGTGATGATCTTTGTCTTATGGCACATGAAAGCTCCATAAAGGATTTAGAAACTCCTATTGAGGTAACCATAGATAATCTTATTAATGGACCTAAGGAAGTGCTAAAAGATATCTTGTTAAACCTTCTTAAAAATGAGGAAAATTCAACTCTTAAAATAAACTCTCTTAAAAACAAAGTTTTTAAAAGTCACTCTAGAGACAAAATTTTATTGAAAGAATTTGATGATTTTGATTCTTCTAAGTCAGATATGGATTCTCAATAAAGTCAAAATATGTTTTCGATTTTAAGGTCAAGACTATGAAAATTGGTCATGATAACTTGGTCAGGGCCCTAAGGGATGATAACGTTGCTTCAAAGAGAAAACTCGTTTCTCTAAATTATTCCAAAGATCTATTAGAAAAGAAGAAAAAGATCTAATTAGGAAGTGTAAATCTCAAAGTGATACTCTTGCCAAATTTGTCAAATCAGAACAAGAACTCAATAGATTATTAAGTTCAAGTCAAAAGCCTAGTAACAAAAATGGTATTGGTCAAAAACAAAATGTTTTTAACAAAATGATTCAAACCACCTTTGTTAAAGCGAAAAGTAATCAACATGGTCCTATCATCATATCATACTATTTAATAAAGATGAAGCAATAATTTCAAATGGTGATCTCTTTGTAATTTGCTTATGTGGATTAAATTTATTGGTTATTAGATATCTTATGTGTCATCCTTTAATTAATATCTTATTTTAGTATAATTATTATTAAAGCAACACTTAAGTATCATACTATAAATAAATTTGGAATTATGCATTATTTTTATAAATGATCGACATATAAAGGAATAAACAAATATTTTGACTATAATTGATCGTGTGTTGGCAATAATTTATTTTCCTAAATGAATTGAAAGTTAAATTAAGTATTTAAAATATATTTTTCATTTAAAGAAAATATTTTATACATAAGTAAGAAATTATTTATGAAAAATATATTGATCTAAAATTATCATCCTAATCATTAATATTAATAAAAATAGCTGAAAAATAGCAACTGACAACTTCTTAGAGCCTTGCAATACTCTTTATAAATTTTATTTATATATGTCTCTATACTAAACTTCGTTCATTACACGGGCTTCTAAACTAGTTTGTTCATATTGCAGTAAGAAAGGTCATATAAAGTTTACAAGCCCCTATAGAAGTATCAATCCTCATGTTATTAAAAACTCATATCTTGTTCATCAAAGAGCACATGTTAGACATATTTGGATTGTCAAAGAAACCAGACCACCTAACTTCGTTGATTCCGAATATGACAACAAATTAACAAGTGGTCTAGCCTAAAAGTTTGATATGTTGTTTTGCAGGTTCCTAACAGATGGTTTATAGATAGTGGATGCTCAAAGAATATGAGTGAAAAATTGTCTTTACTCACTGAACTCAATGAACAAACCGGTGGAACCATTACTCTTGATGATAAAGCAAAATGCAATATTCTTGGTGTTGGAAGAATTGGTTGTGACTCATCCAATTCCATAGATGATGTGATACTAGTTGATGTTTTCAAATATAATCTTCTTAGCATCTCCCAACTATGTGACAAAGGAAATCAAGCAGTCTTCGACAAAAAAGAGTGTGAGGTAAAATGTATCGAAATCTGGTAATGTTATTGTTACCGATCCTAGATGTGATCCGAGGCTTTAGTATAGAAGACTTGGACAATTAAACATGCATACTATTAAATTGCTTGCTTCTCGTGACTTAGTAGAGGACTTCCTAACTTATCTTACAAGATTGATGAGTTATGTAAGTCGTGAGCCAAAGGTTCCTTTAAACCTAAAAAGGCGGTAAGTACATCTTTACCAATTGCACTTTTACACATTGATCTTTGTGGTCCTTTGCATGTTAGATCTCCCAAAGGTAAATAGTACATCCTTATTATAATGGATTATTTCTCTTGCTATACTAGGTTAGCTTTTCTTCATGAGAAATAAGAAGCTATAATACAGTTTATAAAACTTTGTAAAGAACTTCAAGGTTTGAAAAACCTACCTATTACTCACGTAAGGAGTGATCATGGTAGAGAATTTGATCTTCTTCTTTTTTTGTGACTCGTTTTATGCAAAATATGGTATTTCACAAATTTATCTCAACATGTGAGTTACCGCAAGTTCATGGTGTTGTAGGACATACGGTGTAACGGTCCGGTTTAAGTGACCCGAAAATCCATATGAAAATAAAAATTCCGGTTCACTCTTTGGACTCTAGAGAAGACTTTTCTCTAGGATCGTCAATGTTCCGTCAATAAAGAAATAAAGTTAAAACGGAAACAGTACCAGCATGAAAGAAAATAAGTCAGCGGAAGCTCTTACGTACAACTCGAGAGCCTAAAGGCTTCTAGACAAACTAATTGAAATAAGCAGAAGCGAAAAGAAAACTACACTATCTCCTGTTACATAAGTACAGAGTTTCTTTCTACTCATAATCCAATACAAAAAGGTAAAAGCATAGACTTGATGATTACGGGTTCTAAGTCGAGACCTCACTCCAGACCCCACCTACAATCAACCTACTAGTCGTCATATGACAACACACAGAAGGTTCCAAAGAAACAAACCAATACACGTCAGAGCTTTCATACAAATATCAATCAGGTTGAATACAAGCAATATGGTTATCCTAGCATGCATAGGCTCTAATACATTCATTATTAGTTAATCCCAACTTGTAACGTTGCCCGTCCTGTTCGGATCGTTCAAGTATAAATCATTCATTATTAGATAATTCCAACTTGTAACGTTGCCCGTCCTATTCGGGTCGTTCAAGTATAAATCCAATCCTTTTGGAGGAATACACTTGGGAGAGCTAATCCCAAGGCAACCACCGACCTAAGACGTTGCCCGTCCTGTTCGGGTCGCCAAAGGCTAAAGTATGCATACCCCCATGGTGACCGTAATGATCCAAAACTGCCATGGGAACAATAATTGTAATAATCAAAACCAATACGTTAACCCCTTTGGGTAACATAATACAACCAAACGTCAACCCCTTTGGGTGACAAACACATATTTTCTCAATTTCAAAATTAATTTCTTTCAAATTATTTGAGGTGTCTAATCCTTATGTGATTTACAATGCCTCGATTAGAAATGAAACAACACTACTTGCACAACCACATAAACAGTATGGTCTAAGCGTGTACCTTAAAGCGCTGCAACCAAACGATATTTAACCACAATAGAAATTTCGCCCTCTTATGAATCGAGGTCCTAAATATCACACACACACAAAACAATCACATATTAGAACATGTTTACACATTTAATCCACTTTATACTACTAAGACATCACTAGGATTTGATAATTTTAAATGTTTTCATCAAATTCCTAATAGTTCCAATTTGTAAACTTTAACCAGAAACTTAAATGATCAATTAGGACAGTTTAGAAAATTCAAATGAAAAATCAACCTTCGCCGTTGCGTTCGGAACGCGTCAATTACCTTGGGTACCAAATTTTATAATTTCTAACATCCAATTATTATATTTAATTATTTTAAGCATTTAACGAGTTTTTTAACGCATCGGTACAATAAACAACGGAACACGACTAACATTTCCAGGTCGGCACCATCACCGAGGCAGAAACTGCTGCTGCCCGGAATATATATATATATATATATATATATATATATATATATATATATATATATATATATATATATATATATATATATATATATATATATATATATATATATATATATATGTATATATATATATATATATATATATGTATATATATATATATATATATATATGTATATATATATATATATATATATATATATATATATATATATATATATGTATATATATATATATATATATATATGTATATATATATATATATATATATATATGTATATATATATATATATATGTATATATATATATATATATATGTATATATATATATATATATATATATATATATATATATATATGTAATATATATATACATATATATATATGTATATATATATATATATGTATATATATATATATATATATATATATATATATATATATATATATATATATATATATATATATATGTATATATATATATATATATATATATATATGTATATATATATATATATATATATATATATATATATATGTATATATATATATATCTATATATATCTATATATATATGTATATATATATATGTATATATATATGTATATATATATATATATATATATATATATATATATATATATATATATATATATATATATATATATATATATATGTATATATATATATATATATATATATATATATATATATATATGTATATATATATATATCTATATATATGTATATATATATATATCTAATATATATATATATATATATATATATATATATATATATATATACATATATATATATATATATATATACATATATATATATATATATATATATATATATATACATATATATATATATATATACATATATATATATATATATACATATATATATATATATACATATATATATATATATATATATATACATATATATATATATATACATATATATATATATATATATATATATATATATATATATATATATATATATGTATATATATATATATATATATATATATATATATATATATATATATATATATATATATATATATATACATATATATATAGATATATATAGATATATATATATATATATATATATATATATATATATATATATATATATATATATATATATATATATATATATATATATATATATACATATATATATATATATATATATATATATATATATATATATATATATATATATATATACATATATATATATACATATATATATATACATATATATATATATACATATATATATATATACATATATATATATATATATATATATATATATATATATATATATATATATATACATTTTTTTATCATTATTATTATTATTATTATTATTATTATTATTATTATTATTATTATTATATATACATTATTCAAATGATTAACCTTTTAAATCCCATGACCAAAATACATCTAACAAGGTCACATTCACAAAATCCTTCAAGAAACTTAAAATTTCATAAATTATGATAATTAAATTAAATACTTAATTCTCTTGACAAATTAAAATTTTGTAGAAAATCATAAAACCAAATCACCCTTTTAAATCAAAATGTATATGTATAAACACAATCCTTCAAATAAATCAAATTTTGCTAAAGGATTTATAATCTCTTGAATAACTACACTACTTGGTCTATACCATTTAAATTTAATCTAACAAATTGAAATTTTGTTAGAGAAAAGTAAACCATAAAAAAAAATTCTTTAAATATCATTATAACTTTAGTTCTTAATTCTTATAACAAATTTAAATTTCGTTAAAGAATATTGATCAAAAAGTTCTTTTCTTAATCCTTTTAAGAAATTAAAGTTTATTAAAGGATTATTAGAGAAAATTTTCATATATAAAATATAATTCATTTTAGAATTCTTTGTATATAAGATCTATAATTAACAATTCAATTAAACTTACCCTTTGATCAAAAGATTGGATTGAACAACAAGAATTTTTTTTTCTTTTGAATGTGCCGAAATCAAGGAGCAAAAGGGAGAAAATTTTCTGAATTTTTTTTGTTCACTTGAAGTTTTGAAATGGTGGGGAAAAACAAAGGAGTTTAAGGATTAATAGGCACTTAAGATAATGGTCATAATTGTGCCATGATACACAATTATGAGAGGAGTTACAAGACTCCTTCCATGCTTCCACCAACCGGCCACCCCCTCAATTTCCCCTAATTATTATTTTTTTTTAAAATTAATTAATTAATTAAGTAATTATAATGATATTGTTAAAACAGAAAAGAAACGTTACGCGATGACATCGTACGCGATAAAACTCGTTACCATTAAAATTTAATTTACTTTATTCTTTTAATTATATATGTAAAATATATAACTTAATAATCTTATTTATTTTTATCTTATTATATTTTCTTTTTAACCCGATAAATTACGGGGTGTTACATACGGGTCAAACACAAGGAGCAAGGGTATACAACTTTTCTTGCAATGACTCAGGATTAAAAATGGAGTTTGAAAATCATAAACTAAAAACAAGGAATTAAAAGGTGATTAACTAAATGATAACAAATGGGTAGGAATTAGCTCACATTTCAATAGTTGAACTAGTAGCTTAGCCTTGGTTGGTCTGGGGTTGATTTAAGGGGAGCGAATCGCGATGAAAGAAAGTTACTCTTTCCTTGATCATGCTTAGGGAACCTCCTTAATCTTCACCAACCACACTCTCATGAGAGAAGTTGGTGGCTAAGGGCAAAACACATCCGCTCATCTACCATACCTTCATACTATCATAGGCAAAGGACATAGCACTTGAATCGATGGGTGGTTACAAGGTCTAACCCTTGTTGGCCCCTTGTTCCCAACCCTTTCCATGAAGAGAAGGTTAGATGGATCTCGGTACCCTACCCACGTTAGTTCTCCGAAATCTATCTTGACCACCGTGAATTGATGAAAAAAGAAACCACGTTCAAGCCTTCATTCAACCAAATAATAATCAAGGAGCAACTACAATTCAACCATCTCAATGGGCTGAGCTAACCCCAACCCTTAACTACTCGCTAGTCATAATCATAATCATAAAATCAATAATCATTATCAACATCAAAACTATTATTAACATATAAACTAAAGTCTCAAACACCAATAGAATAACCAAAAGCAATTTATAACAATCATAAACTAACCAAAATTAACTAAAAATCTTAAAAAATTAAAAATAGAGAGGATTAGAGATTACCTATAAAATATAAGATTGATTTGAGAACAAATAATAAAAACCAATAAATGTTCATCAACAATACTCCATGAAAATAGCTTGACAAGTTGTGATGAGAGGCTTCGAAAGCAATAACTTAGGTGGAGAGGGAAGAATTATCCAATCGACTTGAACCTTCTTCTTGCGGAATTTTGACATCATATGAGTGAAGTTCAAGGAGCTCATAATTTTTGGATATCTATTTTCAAGCTCAACGAAAAACTTGTTAAAAGAAGAGAAGATTAAAAGATTAACGTGAGGAATTCAACTAGTAAAATTTAGTTCAAATCGAATACTTCATACCTAACGACTAACAATTATGACCCATGTTAATAAGGTTAACACAAGAGGAGTAGATGTAAAATAAGTAGATTAGAGCAATACATAAAATTATTCATGAGTGTTTTTTGTGTGTAAGTCGTTTGTTTATAGGGTTATTGATGTTAGTGGTTATGTTAATGGGTCAGATGGTGTTAACAGATTAAATATACTATCTATTTGATTTTCTAAGACCACTTAACCCATTAAAATACATACTAACAACACTAACCCAAAAACTTAGAAAACTAACTTTGACTTAAAATTACCAATACTAAAAACTCATCATAACTACTAAACAAGAAAATAAGAAGTTCATCCCATGACTCTTTGCCATAATTGAAAACACTTGTAAAAAATGAAAAGTAATTTTATTTGATACTATTTTGGTCTTGTATTTCGAAAGTAATGGATAGATATTAAATTATTTTGTTTAGCTTTAAATGGTAATGATGTTATATTCTTTTGGTAGCTGGTGGAACTACATATGACTATTTGAAAGACAAGTCATTTATCTAAAAAAAATTCAATTATTTCATTAAAAGTAAAGTAGACTCTAAGTTTAAGCATGAGAGAATGAATTGGTTGTTATTATATTGAATAATCATTTCAATTATTCTTAATAGACCCTAAGTACAATAAATTTCTAAATTAAGCACCAGAGAAACTGTTAGAAAATGGTTGCTGCTTATTGTCGGTCCTAAAGCCCAGATAAAAAAGAAGGATGTTGGGTAGGTTAGTGACAACCAACCCAGCAAACCTTAATTATATATGATTATGAACTAAAAATCAATTAGTAGGAGCCTTCCCTACTCACCGACGCTTAGCACTACTTAAGAGTGGATGTAGTGAAAGCATGAAAAGATTGCAGGATTGTTGTATATAAGCGATGCACCCGTTTCCTAAGTAAAGTTTCACATGAGCACGGGCACATATATAACACAAGAATGTCATTCACAAACAACCGACCATGTGGCCTAAGTGTGGTGTTAAATCAACAAAGGGCACAAAAAGGTTTAAGCATATGAGATTGAAGAAAACCAAGGGTCTTAAGGTTAAATTGGGTTCTTTAACATTAGTATCTTGATTGATACATTTAAAGCTAGTGTATATCATGGAAATGAGGAGAATTAACACCGTATGTCAACAAAAGATAAAATGAGTTAAACATGGAGCCAAAACGATAATGGATAGGCATATTAACGTCGTATGTCAGCAAGTGACAAATAAAATGTTAGAACATGCTATGATCTGCTTGGGAATTCATATTTACATATAAATATTAAAGGCGACTTAACTCAGACCATTCATGTTCGCAATTTTAGCCAATTGAAAAGTTTCTTTTAAGCAAAAAATTAGCTAATCCGAGCAATTTTTCATTTTGACTTTAATGCTTTTTTCAATGTATTTTGGCTAGTTGGCTCACTTTCTCATTGATAATTAGCCAAGGGTTAATAGCAGGGGTGTTTGGATTTTATTAACTTTGGTTTTTTTTTTTTACTTTTTTATTAGTCAAACACTTAAAAAGTGTTTGAAAAATGACTTTTTACCTACTTTTTCATTGATATTTGTCTTTTTACCTACTTTTTCTATAATAAATAGAAAATAGACAACAAATGCTTTTTTATCAAATATCTCTTTAACAGTTGTCTTATAAGGCACTACTTTCAGGTGGTCAAACTAGCTAATAATTTCAGCTAGCTATCAAAAACCAATAAAAACAGTCAACACTTTTAAGTGATCAATCAAGCCAATTAAAAAGACAATCTTAAATTCCACATCTTTGTGTTATTCTTTCAAGTAATTTCTAAATTTGACTTATGATAAGCATGTCTCTATTTTTTCTAACATGTTGGCCATGTCTTGTAGTTATCTTAAGTAGCCAATGCAATTGATATAGGAAAAAAGCAATATCAAATAAAAAAAATAAAAAAAAAATTTAAGAAAAAAAACATGAAGGGATGAGTGACAAGGGCATAACAAGCTGAGGTGGGCTACGAGGTAAAAAACATATAGAGTCCAACTAAGATGGGCTTGGCCCAACATTGCATATTAGGCTGACAATTATGCCTCCTATGCCCACGACAGTTCTTGATATGATTTGGGACCATTTAAACTGATTGCAGAAATGGTCCAATAATGCTTGCATTGTTTCTGGATCCATAATAATATGACCCAAACTTAAATGCTTTTTTGCCCCACATTTAATCTCTTTACAATATTATTGCCATCCTGTTCAAGTAAGGTTGTACGTATATTATTGATTTGTCTTCTTAAATTCATTGTATAGTATGGGTGGGATCATATACCAAGTAGTCGGCAAAAATTAGTGCATTTCAAAGTAGGCTGACGATGGCAACAAGTCGGATTTAGGATGGGTCCAAGTGACTCTAGATCAGTGACTGTTTTCAAAGAGATGATCTACAGTTGTATCTAAATCCTTGAGTTCAATTAGTTAGGATTTAGATACCAATCTAAGAATAGGTCCGGGTCAAAATGGGTCGGGTCCAAGTTTATATTCGCGCATCTAATTAAATTTTCCTTCATACTGCCACAGCGAAGAGTTTTAGACTTTAACTAAAGATAATATAATCTATAAAATTATTAATAAAAATCTAAAATACATTCAATATTATACAAACTATAAAAGCCCTTAAATTAACAAAAGTTTCTGCCTAACAAGATCTATCATCCAAAATAACACTAATATATATAATTTAATGTGTGTGTATGTATATATATATATATATATATATATATATATATATATATATATATATATATATATATATATATATATATATATATATATATATATATATATATATATATATATATATATATATATATATATATATATATATATAATTTAAAAAATAAAATGGCTTTACCTAATCCACGGATCAGGACCAAATTTTTTAAGACTTAGATTTGGATTCGCCAATTTTATATGGATCCGAATCTGACTCGAATCTGTCGGGTGCAAACAAATACAACTTGTATCCACCAAAATAGATCTAGGTCCAAGGATTCAGCTCAAGTGTTGGATCGGTTATCATCCCAAAAGTAGAACCTTACCTCATAGATGAAAATCATTCAAAAGTGAACACATTCGTATAGATGAAAATCATTTAAACTTGAGGCCTAAAAAATAAAATATAGTCAATGTTAAAAATCCTAAAATAAAAATAAAAAACTCTAAACAGATAGAGTATATTGAATAAGGTTGACCTGATCTGGCAAAACAGGTAAGGGTTATGATTTTTAACCCATTAAACTAAACGTTTTAGGTTTAGGTGAAGAGGTTTCTAACGAATTTAGATATGACTTGATCTCAAAGCTGACCCAATATGATATGCTAGACAGACTTAGTCAGATTTGATAAATCGTAAATCTTATGCAAAATTTGGAAATATAAGCTTTTATCAATGTATCAAAAATTTAAAATATTATTATTTTTCATTACAATTTACAATAACTAGTGTATTAATTTATTAATTACTTTTATTTCTATTGAATATTTATATAATTATACTATAGTTTTATCAATGTATGAAAACTAGCATTAGAAGTATATTGTTGGCCCTTAATTTCCTGCATGATCCAATCACATTCTAGCTAGAGTTAGTGAAAGGAGCTTTCATCAGCATATAAACATACGGTCAATCAATGAAAGAGAATGGCTCGGACCCAACAATGGTAAAACTATGAATAGAAGATGAGTGAAAAACATATCATAAACAAGAGAACAACAAACAACAATCAACACAATGTGTTTATGAGGTATCTTATGATACCTCCCCTCAAAAGATGATTACTTTCATTAATCTATTCAACAATACATTAATGACTAACCAAACACACTTGAGAACAAGCTCTCAAGATAGTGATTCCATTCAACTAGTGGTGGCCACGGAGCGGGTTACCTGGAATCGAACCGGTCCCGAACTGCTTGAAAACCATCCCAAAATCGTTCGCGTTCGAGATAGGTTCCGAACCGGCCCGAACTGCGGAACCGTGAAACCGTCTGAAAAAAAGTTGCCGCAACGATGAAACCGCCGGAAAAAACCACGAAAATTGGACCAAAGAACAACGAGCCGGTTCACCTGGACCACCGGTTCCAAGGAACCGCCACGGAACCGGGAACTTGACCGGAACGATTTATCGGGCCCAAAGTTTCCTTGGAACCGGAACCGTGCGGTTCACCCAGCCCAGCGGTTTTTTGGAACCGGTTAGAAAATAGCCGTTACTAGCCGTTGGGATTTTTCTATAGATACTCCACACATTCAATCTTTTCATTCACAATTCATCTCTTCTCCTACTCTCTCTACTTACTCTTTCTACTTATTTATGCAATTATTCTCTTAATTACATAATTAGTCTTTTAATTATTTCTTAATTACATAATTAGTCTTTTACTTATTTATTTATGGGAAATTATCAATGGTACCCCTGTGTTATTACACTTTCTTTTTGGTACCCCTGAGTTTTTTTTTAATTTCAATTGTACCCCCAGTTTTTCTTGATAATTACAAACGTGACCCTTTTAAAGTTTTTTCCATTAAGTTGTCGTTAAATCTTGAATTTGATCTAACCATGGTTAGTTTCTTTTTCTTTCCTTTTCCCTTTCCTCTTCCTGCTCTCCTTCAATGGCTGCTTCTTCAAGAATCTCGAAAAGCTCACCTTTCATGGGAAGAGCAAATCCATTGATTATACTTCCAAAGATTAAGGGACTGAAGTACTCCACAATAACCATAAATCAAACTTATATAGAAACATTCAAAGATTAAGTTTGTAGTCATGTCTACATCAATGCGATAAGGAATCAATTAATAATTCATACATCATTCAAAAGATTCAGCACCCACTTCCTTAATATACTAAACATGCCCAACAAAAGTGCAAGCCTTCAAATTTCATCTTATATCAACAAGCCAAATCCTAACGCTAATAAAAACCATTCATTAAGAGCAACCTAGAATCACAATTACATAAAAATAAAATAAACAAATTATAATTTAGAAGGAGTAAAAAACAAAGTATGAAGTACAAAGGAAAAAATCAAATTTGGGTATCACTAATATGTCAAGATACTTTAAATTTGGACAATTTTTCCCAAAATTAGGCATGAAAATTGAGATATTATTGGAAGAAAGATCCAAAAACTCCAAATTGAAGGAAATATTCAGGCTTGATAATGAAGAACTTGTTGCCCAGAAAAATAATTCATAGAAACATCCACTGTTTTAAGAGAAAGCCCAAAATGAGCCACATTCAAATTCTTGGAAGAATCCAATAAATTGAAGGAAATATTCAGGCTTGATAATGAAGAATAAGAAGAAAACTTTGATAAATCAACGAAAGACCCAGAAATGGAGTTTTAAGATTAGTCAATTTCTGAAAGTGAAGAAGAGCAAAGAGAGAAATGTTTAAGAGAACCAAAAATATTTGAAGCAGCCATGGAAGGAGAGCAGGAAGAGGAAAGGGAAAAGGAAAGAAGAAGAAGAAGAAGAAACTAACCATGGTTAGGTCAAATTCAAGATTTAACGGCAACTTAACGGAAAAAACTTTAAAAGGGTCACGTTTGTAATTATCAAGAAAACCTGGGGGCACCGTTGGAATTAAAAAAAACACAGGGGTACCCAAGATAAAGTGCAATAACACAGGGGTACCATTGATAATTTTCCTTTATTTATTTCTTAATTACATTATTATTCAATATTATCATGTCTTCTTTTTCGAAAAAAGTCTTTAAAAAGTTACTAAAGTGACAAAATCATTAGGAGGTTCTAGCTCCAAAAGAAAAAGGCCACTTCAACTCTATCGGTATCAACAACACCTTCGGTTAGTAATTATGAATCAAATTATCTAGAAGGATATAACCAAGAATTACACGATTATGCAGAAGAAGTGGAAAGAGAGATACAAATTGAAGAAGAAGAAGAAGAAGAAGAAGAAGAAGAGGAACCAACGACCCCTATTGGGATACTTAGATCTCGATAGTCATTAACGAGATCACATGAAGTACAACAACAACAACAACAACAACAACAACAAAGACAAGCTCGTGGTAAACGAGTCAATTTCCAAGTATCGGTTAGTTTTATAATTTTATTCTTCAAATTGATTAAAATTTAAATTTTTATTTATTTATATATTGTGGTATTTGAGTATGTCTTTATATTTACATTTAGATGAAGATGAACTAAGACAATATTTTCCGGCAAAGCCACCTCTTAGTGGTAGAGCTGTTCCTAGCGGAGATCCGAACATAAGAACTCAAGAACGATGATGTTCAAGACGATGATGATCCATAAATGATGATGGATACATCTGCATCATCGTCAGGAGGAGAGCTAGCGGAAGCATCTAACCAACAAGATGATGATGACGAAGACGAATAGGATCATGAATATCGGATAACGATCAATCAACATTCAACAACTACAAATAAAAGGTATGACAAAGAACTATGTGGGCTTTGATTCCTTCGGGATACGTAGCCAGCTTAGTATTCCTTCGGGATACTAGGTTCAAGTCTATTTTCTCCCTCTTTTTTTATTAATCATCTTTATCGTTTCTTATTAATTTTTTTTCCTTCTTTTCAGTAAATATTTTAATAACGATGACAAGCAATGAATTTCGCTAATAATCAAGTAATCATCAAAGGCTCGTCCGCATTATTATAGTATTTTTATATTATATTTAAAGGAAAAATAAGAATGAAACCGATGGTCCGACACGCCCGACCCGGGAGTTGGAACAGCCGAAACCGCCTCATGAACCACCAAGGAACCGTTTGGAACCGAAACCGAAAACGATCGAATCAGGTTCTAGATGGAACCGGAATGGAACCGGCCCAACCCGGATCGTGGCCATCACTACATTCAACAATGGTAATCACCCATATACTAATACAATGAAGAAGAAAGCTCTCTTGGTTCTTAAACCCTAACTCTCTCTAGTGTATTAGCATCCCTCTTACCCCTAGTAATGTTCTAAGCCTCCCTTATATAGTCTAGCGCATATTAAAAGCCCTAGCACCAATAGCTTAAAGCCAAAATAAATCCCGCAACAAAACAGAATACGCATAAGTGAGTGGTCCTATATCCCGCTCGATCCGAGCAATACTGCTCAACCAGTCGAGCAGACTTCCTGAACCTACTGACCAAAACTGGGTCATCCGCTCGATCGAGCGGACCTTCAGTGGCTCCTGTCTGCTGTTGTCTTTCTCGAGTAATCATCACCTCAAGCCTAGTCTTTGTTCTTCGTCGCACCCTTATCATGGCACTCCGAAGAACTTCCACATGAGGGTGATTTGGTGCTTGCTCTAACAATATCCCCCTCAAGCCCAAATCTCCCTCCATCAACATGTGATACCATTCTTGGTGTCCCAACCAAAACATCAACGTAGGATTTGGGTCTTGGCTCCCCCTCAAGACCAAACCCATCATCAACTTTCTTTGTCACCACTTATCATTCTAGCCACCATCAACAAATGTCACCCTCCTTGGTGACTTGAGTCTTGCACCCCTCTCAACATGGTGTAAGTCTTCACTCTTTAGCAACACATGGCCATTGTTGCCCATCACACCTTTCAAGTGCACCAAGCACCCTTTTGCCACCTTCAAGACTCTATCACTTTGAATCATCATAGTGTACCCAATCTTCTCTAATCTTCTCAATGAGATTAGATTCCTCATTATCTTTGGAATATATCTCACACTGCTAAGCTTCCTCATAATGCCATTGTGCATTCTCAAATGCACCTCACCAATGGCCTCAACCACAACTTCCTCATCACTAGGCAAGGTCACTCTCTCATGCTCACAAGCCATGACCCTTGTAAACAATCTTTATCTCTACAAATATGATATGGGTGTACGGGGTCAAACACCCAATCACCATCATCATCACACTTGGCCAATAGCACATGTCCATCTTCAACATCACTCTTGGTCTTCTTTACAAGACCCTCATCAATGTTTGGGAGCTCACCCTTCTCTACAACCCCTTTCTTCAAAGTTGTTTCCGTGCTCACTTTCTCAAATGAAACTTTCCTCTTCTTCCCTTTAAGCTTCTCTCCATCCGCAACTTTCATTGTTGGCTTCTTCATCTCCCTCAAAAGCTTCAAGCTCTAAGGTCCTTCAACTTGTTGCAAGTGTATTGAGTATGGCATCTCTTGTGGCAATGGAAGCACACTCTACCCCCATACTAAACCCTTGCCTTCTTGATTCCGATTTTCCTCTCTTTTGATGGATTTCTCTGAATGGCCTTTCCATCTCCCATAGATGAAGTATCATCATCCTTTATACCAACCCCCATGGATGGTACTTCCTCAACAATGCTACTACACCTAGCAGCTCCCCCCTAGTTTTTCAACTCTTAATAACAAAGACTCTATCATTAGCCTTTACTCTACCACCATTGTTAATAAGCTCTCCTTCTCTCTTGGGAACTTCATTAACAATCTCTCCATCTCTTGATTACCCACTGATTTTCTCTCTCCCAAGATTTCAACAAACCCTAATGGTTTCAACAAACCATCCAAACACTTCTCAACTTCTACCATCTCTCTTCTACCTATCTCCAAGCTTTCCCTCACTCAATACCCCAAGGAAACACACACCAAGTTCCGATACCAATTGAAAGAAAATGGCTCGAACCAAACAATGGAAGAATTATGAGTAGAGATAAGTGAAAAACAAAGCACAATGTGTTTATGAGGTATCTAATGATACCTCCCCCTCAAACGATGATTACTTTCATTAATCTATTTAACAAATACATTAATGAAACCAAACGCACTTGAGAACAAGCTCTCAAGATAGTGATTCCATTCAACAATGGTATCACCCATAAACTAATACAATGAAGAAGAAAGCTCTCTTGGTTCTCAAACCCTAACTCTCTCTAGTGTATTATCATCCCTCTAACCCCTAGTAATGTTCTTAGCCACCCTTATATAGCCTAGCACATATTAGAAGCTCTAGCACCAATGGCTTAACGCCCAAACAAATCCCGCAACAAAACAGAATACGCGTCAATGAGTGGTCCTGTATCACGCTCGACCTAAGCAATACTGCTTGACCAATCGATCAGACTTCCTGAACCTATTGATCAAAACTGGGCCATCCGCTTGATCGAGCCACACCTGCTCGAGTGGCTCCTGTCTGATGCTGCCTTGCTCGAGTAATCATCACCTCGAGCCTTGTCTTTGTTCTTCGTTGCACCCTTATCACGGCACTCCGAAGACCCGCTACATGAGGGTGATTTAGTGCTTGCTCTAATAATCAAGAATTGATTATTGAACATTTATATAAGTGAACCCAAATAAGTTGAGGGAATGTCCTAATTAATTATATTCTTAGTTTTTGATTAAGCTTATTGGCTTTTATTTTTTAAGAGAGTCAAGGTGGTTATAATTTAATAACAGTATTTATTTATATAGTCCGTCTTGTATGAGACCATCTCACTGCGAGACGACCTCAAAACAAAAAACCTATAAACTAAAAGTTTATATTATTGGACTATTTAACTCAAGTATGAGACATATCGTACGGTGAGACCGTCTCATACAAGAATTAGTTTTTTTATATCAATCAACTACAATTTGATAGGAGAATTAAGCTGTATTGTTTCATCGAATTGGCTTTCTGCTTTTCGAGCGCAACAAGTTTGAAGGCGTGGAGGACCCCGTTTTCGGACTCAAGCCATTAGAGATATCACTCTAAAAGAGCTAAAAATTCTAATCTTATGTCAAGACCTACATGCCAAGGGACAGTCTAACGTAGACATTTTCTATGGTGCGTAAATCTCCCAAAAGGTTATAGGAACGTGCAAAAGTAACCTCAAATCTGACTGACTAAAACCAAATTCAAAGGTCAGCTAAGTAACAAATATTGAAATGCAAGTAAATTCATAAAAGCCAGTCATCATTCAAAAAGCAAAGCTGTAATACCCTCTTCATTTACAATATTCTACTTTTAAGCAGAAACAATTTTATATAAGATATTTGAGAGATATATAGAAGATTAACTAAATATATTCATGTGAAATCTAGTTAAGATCGTCTTGATCTCTTAATGTATAATCTTTATTATACACTTCGTGTAATATTTTATGATGTATATATATTTATCGATGTTGAACAAAAACAATTTTTATAATTCATGCAAAACGTAATTGTGAAGAACAAAAGATAACGAAGTAGGTAACGTTACAATATAGTATCATTCATTTCTATTTAAATGCACTAAAAAATTATAAAATTTTAATATATGAAAAAAAAAATACATCCACAATTTTACGTGTTTTATTATACATTTGAAAAAATTATAAAACTAAATTATTTAATGAATAATATTTATTAGGAAAAATTACCTAGAATAATCTAAGATTTTCATGATTTCCTACAATAACCCACCTATTGATTAACCATGAATAATTCCAACTTTAAAGAGTATTTACCTAGAGTAAACTCGGTTAATTAAATGATCTGCTATAATAAGTAATTTACCAAACAAAGTTGTAAATTAATGTAAAACTAGCAAGAAATTTTAAAAATTTACATAAAACATTTTGAATAATTAAAAAGATCAGAAAAAAAATTTGCATTTTTTTTGACATTTTTTTGACATGTTATTTTAAGTTATCTATTTTTAAAAAATAAAATTTGCTATAATTAAAAAATAAAGTTGAGATTATTCATGGTTAATTAATAAGTGATATTATTATAAGTAAATCATGAAAATGTGGGATTATTGTAGGTAATTTTTTATATTTATTATTCAAGTATATCTATCATTAATTGGTGAAAGAGACCCACTTATGAGCTGTATTTTATTTAATTTATTAGTGGTTAACAGCTAAAATTGAATCAAAGGGCTCCACTAATCTCTTTGCCCATGCCATGAAGCAACATTAAAAGAAAATAAATAGATAAAAGGCTGGAGATTGTAACACACAAATTATGCTTTTTGAGCTGAAATAAAAAATAATACGCAAAGTTATTATTTTCTTTTTTCTTTCTTTTTGGGTATATTTTATCTTTGATAAATAAGCAATAATTAATCATATTAAACTTAATAGAAACTGATTTACCAAAAAGTTAAAGTTATAAACGGGTCAAATAAAATAACTGAAATTCTATAACTCAGGTCGAACTTTATTTGAATTTAAGTTTTAAAAATTCAAATTAGATACACTTTTTCGTCTTAATAAAATTTATTTAAAAAGCGAACATATTATAAGGAGAAATATTATTTTTATATAAATTTATAATGAATGAAAGAGTACCATGCATCTATTTAGGTACACGTACACTCAAAATTACAATTATAAAAATAAGGAGATTTTGTCATTAATAATACAACCTGTTTTGCAATCTACTTAGAATAAACTCACCGATGGTTTATTTTTGAATAAATCCATCTAGGGGATTCTTTACTGAAAATAATACAACATATTCGCGATTAGCTAAAAATTAACCCTTAGGTATATGTTTGATAACTTATTAAACATATAAGTTTATTCTCAGCAAGAAACCACATAAGTAAGTTTATTCAAAAATAAACCATAAATCGATTTATGTTTAGCGAATCACAAATAAATTGTATTGTTAATGAGAAATTTTCCAAACAATAAATAAAAGATGAATGTAAAATGTGGAATGAGACAAAAGTGAGGAGGCATTGAAGTTAGATGGGAAGAAATGTAGTGTCAGTTTCAAATCGTGTGCTTGTCTACAACCCAAATTATTAGACCCGACAAATAGACTGTTCTTCTTCTAATATCCACTCAAGTCCAATCTTTTCCCAATATATTGTATTTTGAGAATTTATTTCCCATCTTATGTTCTAGAAAATTTATTTCCGTTGGTATCGTTCAAATGGAAATTTTTTTTTTCTTTTAAGTTAAAATCACCATTTAAGATAATACTTTTATTAGAATTTTAAGACAAAATTGCTTTTTCAGATAGCATTTAACTTTTATAAACTATTTTCAAAAAAATAATTGTTATATAACATAACCGCCATTTAAGGTGGCGGTTTTACTTATCTTTAAAAACTGCATTTCTCTTTCTCCATCCCCATTGTTGTCCTCCTGTTGTACACGACTCCTGCAAGAGAAAAATAAAAATTCTTCATCTCTCACCCTCTTTCACTTAGAGATGGCCAAATTTCTTTATCCCTATTATATTTCTTGAATTTAAAAATGTGTTTGAAGAGCACCATAGCAACTATACGAGTTATTTTTATGGCAGCGTTTAGGTATGAACTTCCATCTCAAGGTCTATTGCACAAGAGACCTATAATTCACAGAGGTGAATACATAGACTTCAGCAGATTTGAATTTATGATTGTCTACGATTCATATATGCTAGTACAGTTAGGGCTCGTGTATGCTGGAATGAAAACACATGATAGTCTGCTTTTCAATCACTATGAATTTGGTTTGAGTTTCAGCGAGGGAAGGCGTAGTTTTTAGATCCATTTCTTCGATCAGAAGGCTTAATTATGAGGCATGGCCAAATTTCTTCATCTCTCACCCTCTCTCACTCACAATTGTATTTGAATTAAAAAAAAGTTATTTGACAAAACCGCCATCTTAGATGACGGTTTTATTATTACCCCAAAAAACCACACAATTGTATTTGAATTAAAAAAAAGTTATTTGACAAAATCGCCATCTTAGATGACGGTTTTATTATTACCCCAAAAAACCAAAAAAAATAAAATTGAATTATAGTAAACCGCCACTTCACATGACATTTTGTTTTTAAAGAAAAAATGCTATTTTAGATAGCGGTTTTATATGGCGAAAAAAAATACATCCTACATGGATAGTAAATAGAAAATTATGTTTTCCATTAACATAAAATGGAAATTATTCCCTTAAATTGTAATATTTTGAGGAAAGACTCGCTCAAGTCTCAACCAAGCTTTCTTTTTCTTTATACCCTTTTTTAAATTGCTGGCTTATGCTTTTGTTTTGTGCATGTCTACATCCATTTTAGGCTAGCTTCCTTGCATCTTGCACCTGTAACAATTTTATGTACGCAAATTCTTGCTTAGATCGTCTTTTGTAAAGACAGCTCATAAAAGTCCGGCTCAAATTTAATTTATGTTAATTTTTAAAAAATTGATGCGCGCATGTGAAGTGGGATCTGAAAAATAACATAATACATTTGGGGTTATA
>NC_080052.1:7672934-7685434 GCF_026212465.1 Amaranthus tricolor | reverse complement strand
TTTTTAAAAAAAGTCTCTTAAAAGGTGTTTTTTTACAAAAAAAAAATATAAAAGGTTTTTCTTTACAAAAAAAAATTAAAAAAAATTATTATTTTTTTTATTTTGTTTTTATTATTAATATTATTATTATTATTATTATTATTATTATTATTATTGTTAATTTTTTTTTAAAATTTAAAAAAAAAAATTTTTTTTTATATAATCATAAAAATAAAATTTTTTTTAAAAAATAATATTAATAATAAAAAGAAAAATAAAAATAAAAATAAAAACAAAAATTTTTAAAATAGTTAAAAAAAATTTTTAAAAAAATTAATAATAAAATAAAAATAAAAAGTATAAAAAAATATAAAATAACAATAATAATAATTAAAAATAAATAATAATAATAATAAAATTAAAAATAAATATAAAATTTAAAAAATATTTTTTAAAAAAAAAAAGAATAATAATAATAATAATAATAATAATAATAATTATTATTATTATTATTATTATTATTATTATTATTATTATTATTATAATTCTTTTTTAAAAAAAAAATTAATTTTAATTTTATTTTTAATTTTATTATTATTATTATTTTTTAATTATTATTATTGTTATTTTATAATTTTTTGTACTTTTTATTTTTTTTATTATTGTTAATTTTTTTAAAATTTTTTTTAACTTTTTTTAAAATTTTTGTTTTTATTTTTATTTTTATTATTAATATTATTTTTTGAAAAAAATTTTTATTTTATTATTATATAAAAAAAAAATTTTAAAAAAATTAATAATAATAATAATAATAATAATAATAATAATAATAATAATAATAATAATCATAATAACAATAATAATAATAATAATAATAATAATAATAATAATAATAATAATAATAATAATAATAATAAAAACAAAAATTAAAAAAATAATTTTTTTAAAATTTTTTTTATTATTTAAAAGAAACACCTTTTAAAACCCCTTTTTTTGTAAAGAAACACTTTTTATAATTTTTTTGTAAAAAAACACCTTTTAAGAGACGTTTTTTAAAAAAAACATCTTAAATCAGTTTCCTGTGACTTTTGTCAACTTTCCGGCGTTGACTGGCATAGTCAACGCCGAAAAGTTGACAAAAGTCACCGGAAACTGATTTAAGGTGTTTTTTTAAAAAAAAGTCTCTTAAAAGGTGTTTTTTTTACAAAAAAATTATAAAAGGTGTTTCTTTACAGAAAAAGGTGTTTTAAAAGGTGTTTCTTTGCAAATTTCCCTTAAATAATTCATCCCTTCCTCATTTAAATACTAGCTTCACCTCTGCAAAGTCAATTCTAATTAAAAGTCAACTAATCATCTAATAGTTTACCATCAAATCCACATTGTATCATCAAAACCAAGGGAAAAGAGGGAACGTTAGAAATGTGAAGGAATTTGGCTAACTTTAAGGAGTAGATAAGGAAATAAATGTAACCTTGACTAGCTTAGCTTGTCAAATTGTCTCCTTTCTAAGTGGCCTTGCCTGCAAGATCACTTCACATCTACTCTTTGTTATTACTACAATGTTTGTGGTCAAAACCTCCTTTGTTGTTGCTATCTACTAGGGTGGACTCTTCACACATATCAAAGAGCATATCTACAATTTAAATGCTTAATTCTTTGTGATTTATAAAATACATTAAAAGTTAAAGTATTGTAAGTAGACATTAAAAATAATGTAATTAGATATTTACGATATTAAAAATAGACATTATAAATACGGTAACACTAGTGAAAAAAACGTATTTGCTGCTCAACATTTGCTGCGGTTTTAGTATTTAAAGTAGGACATTTTGCTGCTATCACTATTGCTGGGGGCCAAAACCGCAGCAAATAATGGCAAAAAAACCGTAGCAAACGAGGTTTTTTCCACTAGTGTAAGTAAGCATTAAGAATAATATAAATAGATATTAAGAATACGATAAATATACATTAATCTTTAATGAGCTAAACTTGAAATATGTCTCAAACAAACTTTCTCCTAAGACACTAGTCGCAAAAGTAACAATTTACAAGCTAGAGATTCATAACCTATAATGTAAAATGAGTAATTATTCTAATGTTCTAGAAATTATTTGGGAGGACCTCACGAGGAGGTGAAAACTGAAAAAGAATTATTAATTTTGGCCTATTAGGCTTATTAGTCAAATGTAGCAGTGAATTTGGTTTATTAGGCTACAAGTTGTTTTGTATGAGAAAAACAAAATTGTATGAAAATTAAAAACACTCGTAGCTTAATGGATAAAACATCTGTATATAAAGTAGAAGATTTAGGGTTCGACTTTTATTGGGCGCAGGTATCAGTTGGAGGGTTTCTTGACTACGCGTATCTCTCTTTACCCCCTCCTTGGGGGAACAGGTATGATTCATCCGCATCTTTTAAGAAAAAGAAAAACCCCCACCCGGTCTCTGCCTTGTGCGGGATTCTGGGAGTATCGTTTAAGTTGTTTTGTATGAAACCATTCACTATGAAATAGATCCATATAATTTGTCAATTTTTTTTAATTGATTAGGCTAATAGAGATCATTTCACCATAAATTGTCTCATTTAAGAATCAACACGTCTTGCATGAGATCGTCTCACCATAAGAGGCACACATTTAATTATTCTATTCTTCTAATTGATCACTTTAAAATTATAAATTATCACTTTAAAGTTATAAGTGATAAAATTAAAACTATAAAAAATAATCATTTTAAAATTTATAATTAACTATTTTAAAATTATAAATAGTCACTTTAAAATATGTATATATTGCGTGAACTCATTAGGTAAGATCTTCATAATAGATCTAAACTTAATGAGAGTGACGGCGGGACGAGTATTGGAGGGTGAGAGTACACGTATTAAGGAGATGGACAGATAATGCACATGTGGGTTACTGACCCCGGCCTAAAAAGTTAGGTTTGGACCACCCTAGCCTAAAATAATGCTGACAGGATTGGACTATCGATCAAGAGTAACTCCTCTTGAGAGGTATCGTCTCAAAAAGCGTTTTCAGTAAGACTACCTCAGCATAAATAGTCCATTTTTAAAAGTTGTATTAGTTTGACTATTCTACTTATAGGGGTCTCATAATGAGATCACCTCAAACACCAATATGTGTTTTTTAATACATTAAATTTAGTGATAGGGGATTCAATTTGTGGGATTGTTAGAATCCCCTAGGATCTTTGTTATGATCGTTCAAAACAACTATGTTGATTTTTTTCTAGTGTTTTTGTTATTTTTTGCTTACGATAGTTTACTATTTTATCTTTATGTGTATGTGCTCTAAATATATTATATGTAGTGAATATATATATATATATATATATATATATATATATATTGTCATTTTATTAAGAATAGAGAAAAAATAGCGTTAAAAAGTAAAATATGTATGTATTTTAAAATTAAAGCAAAATTTTAAGAAAATGTATACAGGGGTGAAAGTTCGGTTGTCGGTTTGGTTTTTTTTCGTAAAACCAAATCAAACCAAATTTATTTCGGTTTTTGGTTTTTTAAGCCGAGCCAAAACAAATTAAGACATAATCCAAATCGAACCAAACCAAATTAATTCGATTTAGACTTTTTTGTCCAATCCAAACCAAATTTCCAACTAAACTGCAAATATATCGAATTAGATTACCAAAATTGTAAGCATAAATATTTAAAATCATTGTAGCAACAATGGGAATGACAAAATAAAATTTTATTAAATTAAGGTTTATTATTGTTATAAGAATGCTTACGTCGTTTTTGTTAGTATCGCCATTGTAAATCTTCTAATTGCACATCAAGATGCACAAGATTCACTCAATAAGTAGTTTAGCTCAATGTAAAAGGTGAGCTTTTATTTTAATCCGGTTCAAAATTTCAAATTTTGATTTTTGGTATGCTCAAACCTAATCCAAACAAATATTTCGATTTTGAAAATTCTAGTTCAAAATCAAACCAGTTTATAAAAAGTTCTTACCATATTTTTTAATTGGTTTGGGTTGGTTTGGTTTTTGATGTTTATACAAATAACTTTCACCACTAAATATATGTTTCTTAATGCTTTTTTATATGAGTAATTTGCGAATAACGACCTTCAAGTGTATGCCTTTTGCGAATTATAACCTCAAAGTTTATTTTTTTTATTTTTATTTTATTATTTTCTTTTTCAAAATTGTCACAAAAGTATCAAAGTTTACACCATTCAGACTAAGTGACCGTTGACCAAACAAATGACTTTTGACCAGTCTAAATGACTATTGACCATCACTAATCACGACGTAAACCGAATAAGTACTTGTTTCGACCAAATCTTTGAAAGAGTTACTCTATAAGGATAATCGTGACGTCTGTTTTTTAAAACAATATCGTTATGATAGGTAGAAATGATGTTAAAGTGCTAAAACACAAGGGTACTATTGGTAATTAGGAAGATCAAAGGTAATTAGGTATGGTCAACAAAAGTCAAAGGTGGTTAATGATGATCATTGGTCAAAGGTCATTTGAGTTGGTCAACGATCACTTGGCCTGAATAGTGTAGATTTTGATACTTTGGTGGTAGTAATTCGCAAAATCAAACTTTAAGGTTGTAATTCGCAAAAACCCTAAAACTGAAGGCTATTATTCGCAAATTTCTCTTTTTATATTGAAAATGATAAAATAATAAACTTAGACATAATACAACTTGTTAATTCTGCAAATTTATCCAATCCAACTTGTACGATTCCGCCAGTTGGTTTTGATCCTACGTAGAATTCCGATTCTAACAATCTTGGGAATGAAAATGGAAACCAATGTAAATTTTGTAAGGAAAATCTCTTGAGAAGTTAAATGATCATACTTGTTCTCCTCCAGTTATCTCATTTTCTTTACAATTCATTCCAATGCATTTCCATATAGAAATTTGATATTACGTAGTGATAAAAAATTGTAAACAATAAAATTTTTTATGATCAAAATTTTATTAGGGTTAAATAGTACATTTCATTAAAATTTGGACTACAATAACTCCTTTTCTTTAGTATTTTTTAATAACAACTTTCAAAGGGGCTGTTGGGGAAATATCAATTTTGTAAGATTACAATTTTTATTAATTTAAGATTTATTTTGGATAAAAGTTTCTTGAATTAATGAAGAATCTAATACACTAAAGACCCAAAAAACTTTTCCCAAAAAGCAAAATGTAATAATTGTTTAAAGACCTCCATGTCTTTAAACAATTGGATAAATATCAGTCTATTTGTCACAGCTTTCAAGTTTTAAATTTAATATTTTCTCATTAGATTCATTAAATTAAAAATACAAATCACCTCTACATCTTAAATTCTTTAATCAAAAAACGTTGTAACAAAATACAAAATAGTTGACCCATCGTATATATCAATCATCTAACTTATTATAACTAGCATTATTTTTATGACTATTACACAAATAAACAAATTGTTTAAACTTACATTAGATTCTTTAAACCAACGAAATATATTTTCAGTATATTATCCATTATGTTCTTCTCATTTTGCACCATTTTTTATTTTCATTTGTTGTGCACCTTTGGCAATGATCTCACTCTCATTCTTTTAATTTTATCTACAAATTTATATTCTCTTTTTATTTTAACTACTCATTTTTATCCTTAAATTGTTTTTATGTCATTCTCCAATCTAATTTCCTTTTTCACTTAATTTAACCCATTTGAACAAAAGGAATATAAAATAATTCTTCAAACGAAACAATAATTATATTGTCAATATATAAAGTTATCTTTTATCTTATTATTATATTCATTAATTATTGGGAATGAATTCAATATATGAATATAATTAAAATGAGCTAGACACTTATCTCTATATATGTACAAAACCAACTCAAGTGTTATCTTTAATTTTATGTCATATAATATAATATAATATATAATATATAATTCAATGTTAAAAAACCTAGCAATGGCATATAGTGATACTATTCTCCTATTTATGACCATTGCACAAATAGTCAAATTATTCCTTTAAAACAAAAATCTAAACAAATCATTTTGAAAATAAGCATGATCATATATATCATATCAAGAATAAATAGTTCTTCTTATTAATAAAAGTAACAAAGATACTTCAATTACATGAAGTGTTGTAGTTGGATGTGATCTTGAAACCACTTTTAGCATATAAAGTCAATTTTAAAGACACCTTATCCGACATATAATATGATTTGCTTTTGTATAATAACCAAAATGTTTGATTGTACCTTAAAATCTTGTAATCCCATATTAACAATATTCTTAGATCCACTTATCCTAGACATGTTTGGACTTAAGTGACATTTTGTCTTTTCCATAAATTTTGTTCAATGATGGTCATCATAAACTCGTGCGAATGTGATATTATATGTACACATACAATTAATCATTCACTAACATCTAAGACCATTATATTTTCTATGTTTATTTTTATTTCATTTTAGTTCTATCTTTTTCATTTTGGTATTATTGGTTTAGTTAAATTATATTTGATTTCTTTTGTTTAATTAATTTAGAACAACATATACTCTAATAGGAATATCAAACAAATTCAACTAGTCATGAGAAATAAACCTTGTATTGTAGAAATAAATAATTAAGTTGATTTTACCAATATCAAGTATATAAATTGAATCTTAAAATTAGTCTTAATTATATAAAAATGGAATTACAACTGAATACAACCCAATTCTTAATAATGCAGTTATTTAAATATAATATAACTAGTATAGAAATACGTGCAATGCATGAAATTTTTAGCATCAATGTTTATAGATACATGATATTAAAAAATAAAGTCAGATATATTATGCAGTAAAAACACTTAATTTTGTCAGTTGTATGCCTAAATTAACTTTATAGTTTAGGAAATTGTCAACAATATATTATATTCTCTAGTTTACTCAATTTAACTATAAATAAATTCTAGTTAAAAATACTTTAAAGGTAGAAGTATTGGTCAAGATCAAATGCCATGTCATTTTTTAGTCAATAATTAACAAATTCTCTTTAATTATAAAATTGAAAATTTCCAAACTTTTTAGTATAACGTATTTATGATAATTTGAATTTTTAGCGAATGGATTTATGATCTACTAGTTAGTTGATTTTTAGATTTTAAATTTCTTGTTGATGGAATAAACGAAAAATATATCTATTAATCCACCATAAATACTAGACAATCAATAACAATTTTAACAAATATTATATTGACAACTAAAAAACTTCTACATAATTAACTTAATGACTAATAAAAATGATCAATAATATCAGGTGATCAAACAAGTCAACTAAATCAACCTACAATCAATAATCAAATTTGAAACATCCCATGCAAATAGAGCTATCCACATTTGTCCAACTCAACCAAAATCGAGTACGACTCATTTTAATCAAAAATTACTTGTATTTAATAAAAATAATAACATTCAATAAAAATTACATATAGACGTAATTTGAAAATTGACCTAATTTAAAATTAATATTATGCATAGAGACGGGTGCACTTGTAGACCTCTAAGTGTTAGGAAGGAAACACATGTTGATGTTGTGCATGAAAACTAATATTCGAAGTAAGCGTAGTATTTTCTGCTACATGGTGTTTGGTTGATGAGGCATGACGAGACCTTTCATAGTGTTCCCCTTCTCTCTTTCTGTCTCTCTCTAGTTTTTGTGCACATTACCAAATACCATTGCATGGAAACTTGCAAACTTCCCTAAAACCAATGTTGTTCAAGTCCTTTGAACCAGCCCATCTTTAAATGGACCAACAATGCAAAAACTACTGTAGAATGCATCAGATTCAGAATAGACAAAACAACAAACAAATTGAATTTTACATACTTAGTGTAGTGGATTAGTATTTATTAGGTGTAATAATTAATTAATTAACTAAGTTAAAGGTTCAATTAATTTATAATGTTAATTAAGATTAATATATAGTCTTTTGCTTGTGGTCCTTTCAGTTGAGGGCCAAAATTAGGAATGCCCACCTTATAGCTTGGTAGAATACATTGAATAAACAACATGTCATTCAATTAAATCCTATTAGTATAGGTGTTCATGCCATGTACAATTTATATTAGTTCGGTTTTTCATACAATTAATTATATTATTAAGTATATTGAGACTTGTAAGTATTTGTTATTAATTTTATTTTATTTACTTACTAATGGCGATATGAAATATCAGTGACAGTATATTTTACAGACGTATGTTAGAATATCGAATAAATATAATAACGCAATGAATAAATTCACTCTCAATATCAAATGCATTGTGTTGCATGTCATTTTACCACCTAAATACATAATATATAATGTTATGTTCATTTACATTGTACTACGCGCTCACCTTAAAAATAAAGAAATATTACTTATTAATTACGAAAACACCAGATTCATCCAAAAACTATTTAATATCTCAATTCTATTATAACATACAAAATATATTAGCTAGTTATATATATAAATTGCATTAAAAATATAGCTATAAATACTCCAATAAGAATGCATCCTATAGATTTTTTTACAAAAATTATTCTATATTTTTAAACTCATTACATCAATAAAAACATAGTTTTCCCATCATCATCACTAAATGGCACAAACACCTTACACCATTTTGTTAAAAATTATAATATGATGAACACATTAATAACATAATTAGGTGTGCAAGGTCCGGCTTTATCTGGTATGACATTAAAATCAGATCAAATCAAAAATTTCGATCTAGAAACTTTTCAAATCAGACCGGACCAAACCGTTCTACAACAGTCCAGTCTAGTCTGGTCTGGTCTCTTTTTTTTATATATATTTTTTTCCAAATTAATATTATATGTTTTATGAAAATATTCCGCACCGATAAACATCAAATATATTTGTAATTATTTGATTGCATCAACATTATTCAAGTATATATTACTATATAAAATAATTAGCAACCTTTAATTAAACAAAAATTATTATTTTTTGTCCAAAAAATAAAAAATCGATACCAAACCATAAACCATTTTTTTTTTTTAAAAAAAGGAAGACCAGACCAAATACTAAAATTACGGTTTGGTCCAGCTAGATTTTATAGTTTAGATTAAACTTTGTTCAAACCCTACACATAATCCATGAATAATATTTTATTTTTAAACCTAACGTAAATTTTACTTGTCATTTGCATTTTTAGTTTTGCATCAAAGTACGATGTGATTAATTAAATTTTTACCAATTTGTTAAAAGAATATGCAAAATTGAAATCAATTAAAAATTGGATGAAGTATATATATATATATATATATATATATATATATATATATATATATATATATATATATATATATATATATATATATATATATATATATATATATATATATATATATATATATATATATATATATATATATATATATATATATATATATATCAATCAACATTAATCAATCAAATACATCTATTATTTTCCTAACACTATCTCATGGAACTCCTCACTATTGACTTTTATAATAGCTTTGTAATTATTTCCATCTCAATCACTATTAATTAATTTACATTATTATTAGCCAATCTTGTAATTATCAAATTAAAAATACACCCACATTTTCTAATCTCTATCCTTAATCTTCAAATGTTATGATTAATTAAAATTAAAATTACATAATAAAAAATCAAATCAAACACGTTCCTTGTATCAATTATAATTGGGATGATTTATCTTACATCGATAAATTAAATATAGTATGCACACTTTATAAGTTATTGAAACCCTTATTCCCATCGCCATATGGTTTTGGGATGGTGTATTCTTCTTGCCTTATGAAGCGTGTGCACCTCGTATTTTCCCATTAATATGATGACATTCATAATAAGTACAATCTAATTTAATGTGGAATCCGAGTCGATAGTTCGATCAATAATTAAAAATGGTAGGTTTGAAAAGAATGGCGTTCCTACCCTTATTGATTACACCCACATGCGAACTTGACGGGGTTCGCATGTGAGGGAGGTGTTGGGATGATTTATCCCACATCGACAAATTGATGATGATGTACACACTTTATAAGTTATTGGAGCCTTTCTTCCTATCGCCCTTTTGGGATGGTATTTATCCTTTGCTTATGAAGTGTGTACACTTCATGTTTTCCCGATATTATGCTGACACTCATAATAAATCTAGCTTAATTTAACAATTATTTTGTTGATTAATAACAAATCTAATCAAAGTTTGTATTTAATTTGCATTATTATTAGCCACTTTGTTCATTATCAAACCGAAAACACACCCACCTTTACTAATCTCTATCCTTAATCTTAATATTAGTCACATTTGTCATTATCAAACCGAATCAAATCCATCTTTACTAATCTCAATCCTTGACCAATCTTAGTACTAATCTTCATTATTAAATACAGTAAGCAGTAGTAATCGATAAGGAACCAACTTAAACAAAAGCTCTAATACGCTCTCTCAGATGAGAGCCCTTTGGACTAGTAGTGTGGATGTAGCACAGAACCTCCTTATACCAAACGTTAAATATTCCACTTTAAAAAACGGGTGATTAAGATTTAAACTCGTGACTTCTTTTCACGCCGACTTTTAATATTATGTCAATGAACCAATTCAACCAAAATTTAAGTTGATGATTAAGGCCAGAAGATATATTATATACAATAACAAACAATGATTTAAGGAGATAACAACAATATAAAAGTATAAGAAGGGCCAACGCCAAGAACAAAAAAACAACAAAAACATAAGTGGGTTCAGTTAATGGTCTGAAATCAAGACATGTTTCGGATTTATAATGCAAACATGTAATGTGAGGGGCTTCATTTGCCCATATAATTTTGACTTTATTAAATCTAAACAGTGCCTTTTGTTGCCCTAAAACCATTTAGCTCTCGAGGTTTTTTATAGTTTAGGTTCAATTCTTGGGACAATTTAACATTAAAGTTGCCAGGAAACCATGCATCTTGAAGAGCGCGCGTGGAACAACTTTCTTATGATAAAACTAGAGCTATTTAAAAGTGACTCGATTTGAAAATTCGATTTGAAATCGAAAGTAAACCGATCCGAAAATATGTTTTTCTTTTGTTTATCGAACTGACATTACCCGACCTGAAGCTATACCCGAACCGGTTGACAACCGAAAATGGGAAAACTGAACCCGAGCTGTAACCGATTTTTCTAACCGACACAAAAACGTTAACCGAGATTACCCGAACCTAATAATGACTGAACCGAGTCATATTCGATCTGAATCATGCTCGAGATCAAACTCGATCCGGCTAAAATCGACTTAACCCGAACAAAGTTTAGATCGAACTACTGTAAACCTGAACCAATTTTTTACATAGAAGTATGATCGACTCATATTCAATCATCTTATTAGTTATTTTAATAAAGTGATAAATATTTTAATAAAATAATTTTATAAATACATGGTTTCATATATTTAGAGTTAATAATCAATGGTCAATGTTTATTTAATTACTTTTAATCGAATTAGATGAAAATTGATAGAATTTTATAATTTTAATTTCTGGTCAAACAAGTAAAAGTAACAATGTAATAATGATCACTAATTGATTTGCATTTTCACTATTTTGCTTTAAGTAAATGAACCTTATCATCAATTAAAAAATGACTAATAACTTAATCTGATACTGACTCGATCAATAGTAATTGGTAATTCGCAATTCGTAGCCGAATTCTACTTGAAAAATACCCGAACCCGATTTGTACCTGGTAAAACCGAACCAATTATTAACCGATGACAACCCGAGACCGATTGAAACTCGACACGAACTTCAACCGACACCGAACTAATGCTAATCTGATAGTTCGAATAACCGATCTTCAACCGAACCGTGACTAACCGACCCGACCCGAGTGTGACCCGTCGCAACACGCATCCGAAATATAACTGATCCGAAATACAATCGAATCGAATTATACCCGTCCGGCCGTCCGAAACCGACCCGATCACCCGAATAAACACCTCTAGATAAAACTAAGATTTAATTTGCATTTGATGTAGTAGTTTAAGTATTTTTCAAAAAAATTATTTTTTAGCTTTAGCGTGTTTGGCGTAATAATTTAATTAGTTGTCTGTGATTTAATTTGATTATAACACACTTTTTAAAATATTATTGTTTGGCAACGTAACAGTTTAATTAGCTTTTATTTGTGCATTTAGTTGTGTTAATATTACAATTTACAACTTGTAGAATTTCAAAATTAAAAGTTTCATTTTAGAATAAATTTTGATATTTTTCTCAACAAATATATTCAATAGCTACAATGACAATTATTTTAGGACTATTGTTAAATGTCTAACGGCTATAAATTTACAATTATAGCTACCCATAACATGTAGCTATAAAATTACCTTGCATCAAACGAAATTAAAGTAGAATTTTTAAATAACATTAACTGGTATAAATATTATTTTCAGAATGTAAACTTGTAGGGTTGTAAAATCAAAATTAAAGTAGTATT
>NC_080052.1:7650434-7667934 GCF_026212465.1 Amaranthus tricolor | reverse complement strand
TTAATTTTTTACCTTCACTAAAACAAATTAAAAACAAATATTTCATTTCTACTTTTACTTTTAAAGCAGCATACTAAAAAAATAAATTGTCGAAAAAATGGTTGTAGTCTTCAAGAGTGTAGATTATTTTTTTAAATTTGTTTTAGAATTTAAAAAGCCAAATATAAAATATTGACTTTTAAATCTAATGAATAAATTAACATGCACGTTACAAAAAAGAACAATAATACTTATCAATAAAAACTTAATAAAAGTATTAAAATACAATACAATCCTTTATAGTACGACTTTCGTTTAATGTATAATTCAATTGACATGTAATCTAAAATTACGAAATTAACGAAGCAGCTTTATTGTAATACATTGTATAAGGACGTAAATTTTCTTCAAACTTTGACAAAACACCCTCCATAATTCAATGTAAGGACCATGGATGTAACACATTCAATCTTTTTCCTCATATAGGCATTTTACCTTTGCCCACACAAAACGTAATGTCTATCCCTCAAAAAACCTAATCTTCTTTTTCTTTCCTGTAATTCTATGTACAAGGCTTGTAAACCACACGCACTAGCGTTGAAAGTGTTTGATGTGTAAAAGGCAATACAAAGATAAAAAGCGCAAAAATAAATGAGAAAAACGACATTGTCGGCATCAAAACGAAGTGTTGAGGGAACAACCAGAGTAAGTGGGTCGGCCAAAAGCCTAACATTGATACGGACAGTTTGGGAAAACTGTTTCCTCCTATTTTTTTACCTATTTTTTCCCCTTTTATTTTTAAAATATTAAATAAATAAAAAATAAATAAATTCTCACTTTTTTTTCTTGTCTTTCTGTCTCTACAATTCAATTTTGAGTTTACTTTGTCAGCCTGAACTCAATCTAACTCCTTTTATATGTATATATACTCATACTTTACACACAAATATATAGCAAGCCAAACAGGGTATTAGACTATTATACCAAAGTTGGCAACTAAGAATATTTCAAGAAAAAAGTAGTAAATTTTCAATCTTTGACAAATTTGAGCTATTTAAGCAATTGGGTGATCTTTATTTTGTGATTTTATTTGTGGGTTTTTATGAAATGGAGCTTGAATTAGGGCTAACTCTCTCAAATACTCCTCCAAAGATCCCAATTTTGAAGGAGTTGGATTTGATTAGTTTTGTTAATTGCAAGGGTAAACAAGTTTATGAGGAGGATAATTGTAGCACTTTGTCTTCCCAAAGTAGTGTTATTGGTGGTGATTATGGTGAAGAAGAAGTAATTAATGATGGGTTTTCTCAATTCAAGGAAGATAATAATAAGAACAAGAAGAAAAGAGTTTTTGATGAAATATTTGAAGTGGAAAGTTGTATTGTTTCTATGTCTAAAACTCTCCCTCTTTTCCTTTGGGATAAACACCCAAATGAGGATCATCAACAACCTAAAAGGCTATGCAATTCCTCTTCTTTCATCATCAACAAGTACTACTTTCTACACCTATCTTTCTCTTTCCTCTCCTTTTTTGCTTCTCATTTAGTATAATATCAAATACTCCGTCGTTCTTTTTTGTTTATTCACTTTTAAGTTTTTTCACTATAAAATAGAAATTTAAATATGATTTTTGAAGATAAAATATATCCATTTAAGATTTTATTCGATTCATCTTGATGCAAAGTGGACAAATAAAAAGAAAGGAATAGTGTATTAAATTAGTGAAATCTAACTCACGAGTATTTTCTATATGGTATGTATTTGATGAATTACTTAAAATTTTCAAGTAATGTTCCATTCTTTTAATGTTTTTGACAAGTAAATAGATGAATTTTAAATTCCCCTGTTTTTTTTTTCAAGTGTAAAACTATGAAGCCATTGTGAAATTTAACTTGTGGGCAGTTGTACTCTAGTGAGTATTTCATAATTTTGTCAATTTTCAAGTAAAGGTGGCTCTTTTGATTCTAATATCTTAATTTAAATTTTAAGAATGTGTCATTTAAGCACTTTAAATTTGTGGACATTGGGAAACTTGATTCAATCAAGTGACTTAAGAGTTTTGAATGATATTTTCATTAATGTTATTGACTTTTATTTTTGAGGATTGAAGTTAATTACTAGAGTATATAATATATTCTGGAGCCTCAATCATCAGCCTAAGCTTTTGGTTGAATTGGTTCTTGACATGGTATCAGATACATAGGTGGGTATAGGAAATTTAATATATGTCAAGGACCAATTCAATCAAAAGCTTAAGCTGATGGTTGAGGCTCCAAGATATGTTATATGGTTGAGGCTCCAAGATATGTTATATTCTCTAATATTAATTTTATTTAATATATTATTTTGATTGCTAAATAGGTGGGTATAGGAAATTTAGGTTCAATTACTAAGCTATAAGATTTGGTAGATTTAATTTTTTGAAGAAATGAAGTTTATTGCATTGGCTATGGCTATATGATTTTGATTAGTACTTTTGTAAAATAACAAAATTCTCTGTTTTTGGGACAATAAAAGTTTTTGGCATTTGAAATTTTTATTTAATTATTAATTTTTTGTAAAATTTTTAGTTATAATTCAAAGGGGTACTGAATATTAATAGTTATTTTCTTTTTTTGCAGAATTGAAGATGATTCCATTGTAGGATGGCCACCAATTAAATCTTACAGAAAAAGGCTTAATGATCAATACCGTCACCAACAACGCCGCCACGATCGGAATTTTCCAGCAATGGAAAATGGCGGAAGAGGCGTTGTTTACGGCAGATCAAGGTCAATGTTCGTCAAAGTGCAAATAGAAGGTTTTTTCATTACAAGGAAGATTGACTTGAAGCTTTATAACTCTTATCAAGCTCTCATATCTAGTTTGCTTACTATGTTTGCCAAAGGTATAAAAATAAAGGAAAATATTTTAATTTTTAGGAAAAATTGTTAGAAAAGTACCTAGAAAAACTTTATTTTTTTAAAAACTACCTAGAAAATTTTATTTACTAACTGAACCGTTATTATTTCCGTTATTTTTTTAAATTAAAGAAGTAAATAATAATAATAGTAAAAAAAACTCACTGTTCTTCATCTTCTAATCAAGCCATGAACGCCATTTTTTTTGAAAAAGATACTGTTTTTGTGAAAAAGCTACTGAATTTTGCACAATGTGGTATTTTTGAAACAAGTTTTTAATGTGAAGAAGTATTTTCCAAACCTAGAGTTCTTATGCGTTGAATGAGGAAGATGACGAGGGGCTGCTGCTTGATTTATTGGATTTCTTATTTTTCAGGTGAATTGCACGTGAAAAACTAACGGAAATAACAATTTTATTAGTAGGTATCTTTTGACAAATAAATTAAATTTTTTAGGTATTTTTTGACAAAAAAAAGTTTTATTGTAGGTAGTTTTGCTCAAAAGTGAGGTTTTCTTGGTAGTTTGCAAAAATTTTTCCTAATTTTTATTACAAGTTGGATTTATTTATTAATTTAAGATAGATTTAAGGAAATGTGCTAAAATAAAATAATTAATTAATTACATTGACTTAAGTGTAATTTGATAATAATTTTCAATTTAGGCACATTTTTGAATATATAATTCTTATTTTAATTAAAGAATTTAAGGGGATTTGGAATGCAGGGCAAGAAAGCATGGATGATTATGAGCTTACTTATCAAGATATAAATGGTGATTGGCTACTTGCTAGAGATGTGCCATGGAGGTAGGTTTTTATTTTAACCGGATTATTTTTTTTTTCTTCTCATTTATTTTTTATATAGTTCATGTTCACTTTTTATTATATACTAGTATTAAAATTCGTACAATCTATGAAGTTGTTAGTATAAAAGAATATATAAATATAAATTTTAAATAAAAATACAAGTACATGTTATCATCATAAAATTATAATATTACTTATAAAATAGATAGAGAATTTTAGAATATATTGTACTTTTAATGAAAAAACCATTTTATTAGTTAAATATTAATAAAATTTCTAATATACTTTTTGATGGAGGTATCATGATGATTCTTTGTCATTCTAAAAATAATTTTTGATTATTATTTATCTTTGGTTTCTTGATATAATATTTTAGAAATTAAAATTTTAACAAATAAACTTTATTAATTAGCAAATACTTTGACATAAACAACCAAATATAATCTAAAAAACTTTAATTGTAAATTTTTTGTAACTTATAAATTCAAAAATATAATATTCCAAGAAAATTAAGAAGAATATGTTTAATTGTGACATACTCCTCATATGAACTATTCAGAAACAGCTTTATGTTAACTTTGGTAATAATTATTGAATATGGCAAATCATTATAAGCAATGGTATGTGGAATTTTACAGTCTTTTTATTATATTGTATGATAGCAATAGTAATTGAATTGGACAATTGGTCCCTTTTGATTATTGATAAATCAATAGATTATCAATTCATTAAAAAAGAAATTATAATTTCTTTTAAAGAAAACAAATTATGATTTCTTAAATAAAAGTGGGTCTTGGTATAAATTTGATTATTATACATAGGTACACTTACTTAAACAAAATATAAACAAATAATTTTTAAAGAGTAGTCAAATGTAGTTAAGATCTGCACGGATGAATGATTAATCTATCAATAAAAAATAGGAACATGAATGATCAGTCAGCTTTTAATAAGGCTGAAAGAATTTGGTGAAATAAAAATAAATACTCAAAGTGCCCCCCATGATTGACTTTAGGTTAGTTCATTTGGAAATACTTGCAATTGATGTGAAAAAATATAATGAAATAAAGGAAATATTTACTTCATCTTTATTAATAGACAGGATTTATTTTGTCTTTTTAATTTTCTTCCACTTAATTTATCTTTTAAATTTTAATTTTATCTACATATTTTCTTTTCCTTTTGAAAAATATATCTTTAAATCACTTTTTCTTAATTTTCTTTATTTTCACTCTACTTATAT
This sequence comes from Amaranthus tricolor, assembly GCF_026212465.1. Classification (NCBI taxonomy): domain Eukaryota; kingdom Viridiplantae; phylum Streptophyta; class Magnoliopsida; order Caryophyllales; family Amaranthaceae; genus Amaranthus; species Amaranthus tricolor. The sequence goes on along the minus strand of NC_080052.1, from coordinate 7,663,010 downwards.
CTTGGACAATATTTTTTAGACATAGGATGTCAAATTTCTATGACCAAGTAAGAATGTAAAATACTTTTGTATATGGTATAGTTTAATTGTTGAATTGTTAAAAACTTCAATAAAATACATATAAAAAGTATTCTATGTCAAATTAATTGTATGGTCAAGTAATTGACGTAAATGAGTAGGATAATTCAAAATACAAATTGCGTGAGATGGATGGAGTAATCTAATTGGAGAACTCATATTTGATAGACTATAATTTAATATTTGTGTTTGTTCAATATTATGTGTGGTTGTTGATAATTAATTTTGAGCTGTAATAAATCCTAATTTAAAATCATTTATTCTGGATAGGTATTTCATGGACTCGGTTCAACGACTCAAGTTAAGGAGAAGAGATGATTAATCACGTGAATGGAAGAAACTTAAACATGGTTGAAATAGTAATTATAATTAGTAGAATTAATTACCTAAAGAGTTGTTTGGAGAGGTGTTTAACGTAATTAAATTAAATGTGTGTTGTAATCTTGCTCCAAATGATTTTACTGTAATATATTTAAATAGTTTGATGCTGCAATCAGATTTTGTTTGTTGATCATGTACATGAAATTGCTCTAGTTAGCACGCAACATAGTTTACTTGTGTTTATTAGCATAGAGGATCTAGTATATTTCATTCGTTTAGAAATACTTGCTACATTTTTGTTAAGCGCACTATTTATCTTTTAAACTTATTTTATATATTGCGACTAATGTGTAAATAAAAATATAGTCAAGTTAGATTTTATTTGAATCTTCTAATCGCATACTTTTATAATATTAACTTTTTATAATTTTTAAATGTGTATATATAAATGAATAAAATAACACATTGAATTGCGTAAAAAGTCAAATGCAGCAAGTATAATGGAACAGAGGAAGTATAACCTTGGGTATCATGTGCTATTCATAATTTTTATTAAAAATCAGTTATGAGAGGAAACTTCAGTCTTCAAGCACGGTGTTTGCATTTTTAGATTTAGGGTTTTTATCTTTCTCTTCATTGTCTCTCTCTCACACTTTGCTTTCATCCTCCTTCTCATTCGATTAGTTCTCTTTCTTTCTCACCCTCGATATTGTGCTTCTCTTTAAAAGTCAGATCTTACGCCTTAACTTCTTTTTATATAATATTTTATAATATTTTATTTATTTTAATTTATCTATTTATTTACTTAAACACATTAGTACTACTAATGGAATTGGATTTTGAATCCGATACTATTTATTAAAGTTAAGCTTTCACAAATAACATATGAAATTTGTGACAAATTGGTTAAATTAGAATATGACTTCCTTGCTTTTGGAACCACAAATAAGTCAAAAACATCGAAAAAAGCTCATGTGTGCCAAAACCTAGGTGTCGCTAATTATCGTGTGGTTTTTTTAAAGGAGATAAATTAAAAATATTTTGGCAAAATTGCTTTTTAAAAAAATATTTTTTTTCCTTTTTTACAAAACTACAGTAGAATAGTAAAAACCACATTTGTGGTTTTACAATTTTGGTTTTCGATTTTTTTTTAAATACATGATAACTAAACATAGATGTGTATAGGACTACTTTATGACTAGTTTTTTTCAATTACATGATAACTAAATTTTGGTTTAGAATTTAGTTGGACATTGTTCAGAATTTAACCTTTAAACTAAAACTTAATGTATAGGATTACTTCTTGAGACCAAGGAGTTTTGAGCAAACCTTAATCCCATAGAAAATTAATTTTAATATTTGTTGAGACTATTGATGCGAAAAGGGCTAGATGCTATAAATTCTCAATTCTCCTCCACAACAAATCTTGATGATTTTGTTACTTAAGCATTTCTTATTTGTCCTTTTGTACATGTCAGCTATAGGTGGTTATTTCTCTTTCCAATTTGTCATTTCTTCTTTGTATAGTTTGGTATCAGAGCCACACATCATGCTCATCACTTTCTGATTTTTTTCTTTAAATTCTTGCTTCCTTTCTGCATCTTTCGTCTTCTACTCGTTTTCTATGGCACCAAATGAAATAGACCCTACAAAAAACCCAGCGGGTATTTTTTATCTTCATCCATCGATCATGCAGGACTTAAACCGGTCTCTACTCCCTTCGATGGCTCCGGTTATACGAGTTGGAAAAGGTCTGTGATAATAGGACACATTGTAAAGAATAAGATGAGCTTCGTTGATGGATCAACGCCTAAACCTGCAATTGAATCAACGGACTTCAAATGTTGGGAGAGGTGTAATAATATGGTCATTGGATGGATCATAGCCTCTCTTGATAGAATGGTTGCTAAAAACATCATGTATTACAACAATGCACAAGAAGTATGGAAAATGACCTAGAAGAAAGATTTGGTAAGTCTTCCTCTGCTCAGCTCTATAGCTTACAAGAAGATTTGGCTAATCTAAACCAAACCTCCTCCATGAGTATTGCTAACCATTTCACTAGAGAGAAGTCTCTTTGGGATGAGATCAATTAACTTGATCCATTACCTGCGTGTACATGTAATGGTTATTCTTGTGTTCTAACCAAACGTTTCTTGAACATACACCAAGACCAGAGGCTTATACATTTTTTGATAAGGCTCAATGACTAGTTTAATTAGCTCTGTACTAACATCTTGATGATGTTCGACTTAACTATTACTAAAAGGACAAGTACCTTTAGAATGCTGATGCAAGAGGAAAGATACAAAAATTCATGCGAGAATGCAGTCCTTCAGCCAATGGCGTTCACTACTGACAAAGGAATAGTGTATGATAGGAACTATGAAAGAACTACTGGATACAAAAAATCTTTCAATCATAATGTTGGATGTAGCAAGAGTAACAATTATTTATGTGGTTTTTGCAAAATTAAGGGACACTCCATCCAAAGGTGCTTCAAGATCTATGGGTACCCAAATGGTAATGGTAAGAAAGTGGCTACAAATATTCAAACTAACAAAAATGAAGAATGTAACACCCCTAAATTTCCGACCCTCTAAACGGAACCAAAACCGCAAGGGAACGGAGGAAATTTAGGTGTTACATTTAAAATAAAATAAAAATAAAAATAAACAAAAGGAAAAGAAAAAGAAGGTAAAGTTTGATTGATTTAATTAAAAGGATTATAGAAAAACTTCAAAACAAAATCGTGCAGAAATTTCGGCAGCATTTGCCTTGAAATTAGACGCACCAAAAGAAAATAAACGCACACTAAAACATAATCAAGAAGAGGCAACATCGGCCTTGTAATAAAATATCACGGCGGAATGTTCATCGCCTAATCCTTTATCGACTTGCTATGTATGGATCATGGTTTCTAAGTAAACACTTGAGTTTGAAGAAGGAAAAAGAACGATAACTATTTAAATCACACAAACCACAAAACAACGATAACTTATATAAAAAGGAGGACATGTGCCTCAAACTAAAAACATAAACAACCTGAATGAAAATGTACTATAGGTAAAGTCAAAACAATAAGATTATTGCACACTTCGAGACTCTCACTCATCCCCCGTATGCAATGCATGGAAGCTCCATCACCTATAATATCTATCTATGATGTCCCCGCTCCTCAACGTAAGATTATAGACCAACGCGTCATAGCAGGGCCATCAAAGACGAGCCATCAACAATGAAAACAAACAGTAAACGTCAGTAACTAAAAACATGTTACATATATGACCAACAATCAATATCCACATAACAAGATAAAGAAGGCATTCCACTATGTAAGTATCAACTCCAACTATTTCTCATTTCGATGTACTTCTTAATGCCTTCACCATTTTCCTTCTCTTATTTGATTTCAAATATTCTCTTATGTGACAAGAGGCCACCATATTTGGGTTTGCAAGACCCATATGGCAACACCTCAGCCAAGGACGGTGAAGGCCATGCCGGCGCCCAATGGCAAAGTATGATCATACCCCCGTACAGCGACCATATACAGATAATCATGCCTCCGGGAACTAAACCAATTGGGGTACCAATCCAGTGGAGTCACAATAAACAACCAACTTAATATCTCAGCAATAAGGGACTCATTCCCATTCATAAAACATAATTCAAAACTTATCAATAAGGAATCACCCCCATTCCATCTCATATAATCCATCTCGCAACATCAAAACCCATTCTCTACCATCTTTACGAACCGATCCACACTCGAAACAATAACTTAATAATGTTTAATAGAAAATCATAGTCAACGTAACTCATTTAATATTGTTACGCTAAGAAACATATTCAAGATGAATGCAAGAGTTAGCTACTGCGTGTACTTACTTGCAACTGCAAGATGACAAGTAGTAAAATCACTTCAAAAGAGGTTCTTACGCCCCTCTTATGAACCGGGCACCTATACACGTTTAAAGTAAGACTAGTAAGTCTACTTAACTTCCTTTAGGAGCTACTTGCTGTACTAAGTACCCTACTTCGATCCTTACAAGCTACAACTCATTTGAATATGCACTCTAATCATACACACAATTACTCACAAACATTGCCATCAATCAATTTAACTATAACATTAGTTTCCATTAAATTCTACAACAAGACATGTTCAAGGGGAAAATATTTAATTCACACACTTTTGCAATAAAACAAGACTATGTGAGCTTGAATTATATAACGTAGTGTATTACACATGACTTAACTCAAGGTGATATTGATTTTCAAGCATATTTCTTATATTCCTCAAGGTTGAAGTGACAAAGTAAGACAACAGAGCAATTAGTAGCTTAGACATCTCAAAATCATGACAAGAAATTAGTTTGACAATGATTGGATACCCACAATTACAATGACGACCCTTAATCACCGCTAGCGACACATGGTATAATAATTTGTTTTTTTCGTAATTTCATACAAGAATTTTTTCTGTGTAATTTTATCAATAATTCTTTATTAGTAATATTATCACTAATTCTTTATTAGTAATTTTATCACCACCAAACAAACAACAATAATCACATTCACCGCCATTAGCATAATTAATTTATATTCAACTATTAAAAGTGACCAACAACTCTAACTATATTTAATCATCAAAACCACCATTATTAATCAAAAATAATACTTATCAAAAGCTTCTATAAATTTGTCCCAATATCACAAAATCACCAAAATACATAAAAGTAGTACATACTACCTTCAATTTCATCCCCAACACAAACCTTAACTTATTCAAGATTTTAAAATCTTCTCCATACTAACTTTGACTTATTTAATGATGATGATGATGATGATGATGATGATGATGATAATAATAATAATAATAATAATAATAATAATAATAATAATAATAATTGACTACTTAAATAAAAGAAAAAGAAAGTCTATATTTAAAGGTTAATTCAATTATTTGATAATAAATATATTAAAAAAAAATTTCCAAATAATTTAAAATATATTATTGACGTAATAAATTACAGGGTGTTACTGAAAACAATGCTGAGTTTGGAGGAACTGGAGTGACTACTGAGTAATTGAACAATTTATTGAATCTTCTCAAGAAAAAGAATGATAATCCAGAAGAGAAAGAAACCATATCTGCTGATGATGCAAACATGATAACCTATGGTAATCTAGTAGGTATAGTTTGCCTTACCTCGAAATTTTTTTTGAAATAATTGAATAATTGATAGTGGTGCAACAGACCATATGTGCAACACTATAAAGATGTTCAAGAGTATAAAAAAGGTTGATGGCAATAAACATAAAGTTACCATTCTTGATGGAAGCAAACTAAGGGTAACTAAGATGGGAGATATTCAACTACATAACAAAATCATTCTCCAAAGCGTGTTGTTTGTACCTAAAATTCACTTCAATCTGATTTGTGTGAAAAAGTTGTGTCTAGACAATAATGTTTTACTCACTTTCTCACCCTATAAATGTTGCTTCCAAGACTCTTCCAAGAGAGAACTTTCGCATCTTGGTAAACTCAAGCATGGATTATATTACACACAAGAGAAAAACTCTTTTGAAGATTTGCTTAAAGCAATAACTACTCCTAAAGATAATCTATTAAATCTTACTATTAGCCTTAACATGATTAAAGAAATAAAGTTGTTGCACTTAAGGTATGGACATGTACCTTTTCATAGACTAAAAATCATCTATCCCTATTTTAATACTTCACATGTTCAAGATTCCCTTATATGCACAATTTGTCCTCTAGCACGCCAAAATTGGATGGCTTTTACTCATAGTGATATAAAATCAGTACATGTTTTTGAGTTGTTGCATATTGATTTGTGGGCTCCTTATAAAAAGGCTACTCATATTGGTTGTACTATGTTCCTTACTAGAGTGGACGATTTTACAAGATGAATATGGTTATATCTTTTGAAATATAAAAACTAATGTGTTACTGCTATGCGACATTTTTTTCATATACTGAAACTCAATTTAATGTTTATGTCAAGCAAATTCGCAATGACAATGCGAAAGAATTATGTAAAGGTGATACGATGCAATTGTTAATTGACAAGGGAATTCATCATCAAAAAAGTTGCCCTAAAACTCCTCAACAAAATGGGGTCGTGGAGTGTAAACACAGATATCTTATTGAGAAACCATGTAATCTGATTTGCCCATTTCCTTTTGGGGTGAGGCGGTTCAAACTGCAGCATATCTAATCAACCAGATGCCTTTACAATCTTTGGGCAATATATCACCCTATAAGAAGCTCTATAATACTAAACTAGACAACATTAATCTCAAGGCTTATGGATATTTATGTTATGTATCCACTTTGAAACAAGGGAAAAAGAAATTTCATGCAAAACCTGACCCTTGAATTTTTGTTGGTTATCCTTTTGCTCAAAACGCAAACAAAATTTACAACATGAAGACGAAAAAAATTTCAGAGACATTACATTTCATGAAAGCATATTTCCTTATTATCTACACCCTACACATACTACAACTCCTTTACCTTTTTATCTTCCCAATACCACCCCTTTTTTGTATGACCCAATGGATACGAGCATTATCCCATCACAAATATCAATGCCTAACTCTTGTTGTCATGATAACCTTAACCCCACGCTCATACTTACTAAACCCATTTAGAAGCTAACCCTACTACTATCCCATTTAGAAGAAGTAGTAAACTTACTAAACCCCCTTCTTATTTACAACAGTATATATGCAATATAATATCCTCCCTTTCCACTCCAACACCTTCTTTGATAACACCCACCACGTACAAACATGATATTCAACATACGTGTTGGATTCAGGCCATGCAAGCTGAGTTGGATTCCCTTAAAATTAATAATACTAGGAATTTGGTTCCATTACCTAAAGGCAAACGACCCATTGGTTGTAAATGGGTGTACAAAATTAAGCATGGAGCAGATGGTACCTTGGAGAGGTACAAGGCTAGACTCGTGGCCAAAGGTCATAATCAAGAGCATGGTGTGGACTATCAAGAGATATTCTCTCCCGTCATCCACATGACCACTATTCACTTTATTATTGCCTTGGCAGCTCATTGAAAATGGCCTTTGTATCAGTTGGATGTCAACAATGCAATTTTACATGGTGATTTTCATGAAGATGTGCATATGAACTGTAACAACCCGATTTTTTGAAGATTTATGGATCGTGTCACCTTTTTTGTTGCTAGCTCTTCACCACAAACGTTTGTTACCGATTCATGATTAGGAACATTGTTCCCTGCTCCCTGTTTTTCAAGCGAGTTGTCATTCAGATATTGACTAGCTTCACCCGAGAGCGACATAGCCATAGAGCTATGGTGCACCTCTCAAACTAGACTCCTTGTACGCAAATAGATCTAGGAAACTGATGTTACTTTTAAACCTTTGTTTGGTAATTACTGTGTTTGTTGTTTTGGATTGTTACTTCTCATTCAGTTTAATCTGACCCTCTGTTGTTTGCAACTTTTAGTTTGTTTACAGATCAGAACCGGTCGGGAATAATGGATTAGCGGAGGTGATTAGAATTTCCAAGGATGTTATATTGAGCTGAGCATGTGGGAATTTTGTAGTTTTTTTATTAGGTTTTGGATAAATGTATATTGGACTTGGTTGTGTTGGTTACATTGAACTTAAAGTGATCTGTATGTTTACCTTGTGTTTTAGTTAGATGTTTGGTTTGAGAATTAGCTGAGTTAGTTACGATAGAGATCTGGTGACCCTTTTGCTCAAGTTTTGGAAGTGTGACTTAAGTTTCTTGGGAAATAAACCCCGTGATGACCCTGGTTGCACAGTTAACGGTAAGTCGGGTTATTACATGAACCCTCTCGAAGGCCTTGATGTTGCTCCTCATCTGGTTTGCAAGCTCAAGAAATCCCTTTATGGGCTTAAACAAGCCTCTATTCAATGGTTTGCTAAACTCACTACTTAACTAACTCTTCAGGGTTTTCTCCAGTCCAAGAACGAATACTCTCTCTTCATCAAGCAAGGTCCCACATCTATCATTATTGCAACCGTTTATCTAGACGATATTTTAATAACTGGTGATGACATTTCTAGTATCCATAGTCTCAAAGCTCATTTACACCGAATCTCAGCATTAAGGATCTTGGAAAGTTACATTACTTTATTGGCATGGAAATGACTTATACTCCACACGGTATCATATTTTACCAAAAACGATTTGCTACTGATCTTGTCAAATGTACTAGTTAACATTCATGCAAACGTGTAGCTACTCCTCTTCCTGTTCATTTGAAGTTAAAAGCCAATGATTCTCCCTTATATTTTGATCCTTCACACTATCGGAGCTTGGTTGGGAAGTTACATTTTCTCACGCATACTCGTCCTGATATTAGCTACACTGTTCAAGCTCTCAGTTAGTACATGAAAAATCCTTCTGAAGCTCATTATTCAACATTGTTACATACTGTTGCTTATATTGCAAATACCTTGGATCATGGCATTCTCCTCCAAGATTCTAACTCACTTTATCTTTGTGCTTAGTCTAACTCTGATTGGGGCGCTTGCTTTGACACCCATCGTTCCGTACCTAGCTACGTTCTCTTGTTTGGGAACTCCCTTTTTAGCTGGAAGTAAAAAAAATAGCCCACTATTTCCAAGTCTTCTTTAGAAGCAAATTATCGTGCTTTATCCGCATCTGCATCTGAAGTTACCTGGCTTGTTCGCGCCTTCTCAAAGAGCTGGGTGTTTTCCATCTCAAATCGATCACACTATATTGAGACTATTGATGCGATAGGCCCAAATGCTATGAATGCTCAATTCTCCTCCACAACAAATCTTGATGATTCTGTTACTTATGTAGGAAAGTAAATATTTTGGAAATAATATTATTCTGTAATTATTCTCTTTAATTTAGTTTCCTAGATTAGTTTACCCTTTCTTGTCTCAATAGGGGTTATTGTCTTTATGATCAATTAATACAAAATCAGTATTCACTGGCCAAAACTCTTTTTCCGCATTATTATTTTATTTATGGTATCAGAGTTATAAGGTTCAATCTAGGATCCGACGAACTTTTTTCGGTTCTCATTATTTACCAAACAACTTACTATGGATATCAAAAAACGATATTCATTACTAAACTTGCAACCAATTTGATTCAACACCAATAAAAAACTATCAAAATATCATGTCGTTTTCCCGGTGATATTTTGTCCAACTCTTAAGTGAACTTCTCTTCCCACCTTCCAAGTGAATAAACCCAACATTTTTCGCCAAGATGGAAAAAATAAAGTGCAACCCCACCGTGACAGCCACCACTGACAGGCTGCCACCAAGGCACCGGTTTTCCAGACCGACGGCAAAGCCAACCTCGCTGCTTCTAACCAATCGTCCCCTTCAAAAATTAGTAGTGGAGATATGGCAGCATTTAGTCATGAGGAGGCAGTTTATGGGATAGTAGATATTCATGAAAGAAGGAGCACGGGGAGTAAAGAGAGAGAAAGGGACGAAAAAGGAAAACTGAGAAATGAAGGGAAGTTGCCTTTTTTTGCTTTTTATATGAAAACACATAAAATAAACCCTAAAAACAACTTACCCATTTCCCTACCCAGAAATGAACCCAAGCCCCATGACCCAATTCTCCCAAAAACCCACGTGTCTCATAAAACAAATGAAACAAGTCTTGAACAACACTTACCCATTTCCCCACCCATATGTCCCACTAAAAATCATAAGACAATTTCATTCTTTTTTGGTTTGGGCCTCGCATGTAAACCATCTCATTTTCCTTGGATTTTTTATTGTGGGGATGCAGACAACATGACATTTGATCCGTCTAACCTCCTAACAACTGTCCCTACTCCTCAAACTCATATACAAACTGCAAATGGTGAATATGTTAGTGTAGAACAGGCTGGAAGTGTTGATATTTCTCCCTCCCTTCATTTTAAAAAGTTTATGCTTGTCCCTAGCCTTTCTCATAAATTATTATCTTTTAGTCAATTGACTAAAGAACTTAATTGTACTGTTCTGTTTACTTTAGATGGTTGCATTGTGTAGGATGCTCAGACTAGGAAAAACATTGGATGTGTTATTGAACGAGGAGTTTTGTACTATGTGGATGAGACAACTCAACAGAGTAAAGTTATGCTTACTTGTGGGTCCCCTGCTCATCAACTCTAGACATTGCACCGACGCTTGGGTCATGTCCTTAGATTATGAATCTTGTGTCTTGGCCAAAAGCCATAAACACTTATATTTGCCTAGTTTTTCTCGTTCCACTAGTCTATTTTCTTTGATACATTCTCATGTGTGGGGACCTTCTCCTATTTCTACTACCTATAATTTTTCTTATTATGTTCTATTTGTGGATGATTGTACTCATATGAGTTGGGTGTATTTATTGAAACAAAAATCTTTTAGTTTTTGTCACCGTTTATAATATGCTTCAAACTCAATTTTATGTTAAACCAAAAATACTACGTTCTGATAATGAGGGTGAATACATTAACTCAGCTATAAAACAATTTCTTTCAGACCATGGGATGCTCCACCAAACTTCTTGCGCTGACACACCACAACAAAATGGGATTGCGGAACGCAAAAAACGCACCTCACTTGAAATTACCCAAGCTATTTTGATAGAGTCTCATGCTCCAACTTCTTTCTGGCCGAAGCAATTGCTACAACTACTTTCTCACCAACCGTCTCCCCTCCAAACCCTTACAATACAAAACTCCCCTTGAAACCTTGGGATCTTTTGTCTCTCTTCCCTCTTCTCATTCCTTACCACCTCGTATCTTTGGGTGTGTTGTTTATATTCATCTTCTCAAACAACCAGAACCAAACTTGAACATCAGGCAATTAAGTGTGTTTTTCTTGTCTATTAGGTAAATCAAAAGGGATATAGATGTTTTGACCCTCTACAAAACCGGATATGTACCACCACGGATTGTGACTTCTTTGAACAATCCTACTACTATGCCCAGCCTAATCCTTAGGGGGAGATAGTTAGTGATGACCTAAGCTGGCTAATATACCCAGTTATGATTGATCCGGACCCAAAAGAGCAGGTAGACAAGACTACAAGTCATAGTATTTCTTCTTCAGGTCACTCCAATTTCTTCTAATGAGCATCTAACAGAACAAGAGGTAACACCTGAACCCTTAAGTGATATATCTAATGATGATGTGCGTAGTGTTGATATTCCCAGAAGATATGAGTTATCTCCTAGAAGCACAAGAGATGTTTCTCCTAAGAGATATGATGCGGAGTTTGAGTATTAGCAATCTCGGTATCCCACTAACCTGGGATATGATGGTAATTTATCTTTAACAGCAGTTGCCTTCAACACCCCTCTGTATCTAGTGTTCTTCCAAAAACCACTGAAGAAGCTCTCCTAGATCCAAAGTGGAAAAGGGCAATGGAGAAAGAAATTTATGCTCTTAACAAAAATAAAACATGGAAAAAGTGTGAATTGCCAAGAGGAAAGAAGATAGTTGGGTGCAGATGGGTACATACAATCAAATATTTGGCTGATGGTACTATTGAATGGTACAAAGCAGGTGATCGAGATGATAAAAGATCCACTTCTGGGTACTTTACAATGGTTGGGAGAAACCTTATTACATGGAGAAGTAAGAAACAAAAGGTTGTTGCTTTGTCAAGTGGAGAAGCAGAGTTATTTGGTATTGCAAAAGGGATAACTTAGTCCTATGGCTAAAAAAGCTCCTAAGAGAACTAGGTTTTCCACAGAAGAAAGCTTGCAAATTGTTTTGTTTTAAAAAGCAACAATCAGTATCTTTGGAAACTCAATTCAACATGATCGCACTAAACATATTGAGATTGATAGACATTTCATAAAGGAGAAACTTGAAAAGAAGATTATAAGTCTTCCCTTTGTAAGATCAAAAGATCAGCCGGAAGATATTCTTATGAAGGTCGATACTTCAGAAGCCTTTGACCAAACATTCTGCAAGTTAAGCATTGGTGTCCCGAAGACCTAACTTGAGGGGGGTGTACGAAAGTAAATATTTCGAAAATAATAGTATTCTATAATTATTCTCTTTTATTTAGTTTCCTATATTAGTTTACCCTTTATTGTATAAATAGGGGTTATTTTTTTATGATCAATTAATACAAAATTAGTATTCACTGGCC
>NC_080052.1:7547934-7642934 GCF_026212465.1 Amaranthus tricolor | reverse complement strand
ATAAAGTCATAAATATTTTAATAAAATAAATTTTATAAATACATGGTTTCATATATTAAGAGTTAATAATCAATGGTCAATGTGTATTAACTACTTTTAATCAAATTATATGAAAATTAATAGAACTATATAATTTAAATTTCCGGTCAAACAAGTAAAAGTAATAATGTAATAATGATCACTAATTGATTTGCATTTTCACTATTTTGCTTTAAATAAATGAACCTTATCATCAATTAAAAATGACTAACAACTTAATCTAATACTGACTCGATCAATAGTAATTAGTAATTCGCAATTCGTAGCCGAATTCTACTTGAAAAATACCCGAACCCGATCTGAATCCAGTAAAACCGAACCAATTATTAACCGATGACAACCCGAGACCGATTGAAACTCGACACGAACTTCAACTGACTCCGAACTGATGCTAACCCGATAGCTCGAATAACCGATCTTCAACCGAACCGTGACTAACCGACCTGACCCGAGTACGACCCGTCGCAACACGCATCCGAAATATAACCGATTTGAAATACAACCGAATCGAATGACACCCGTCCGAAACCGACCCGATTACCCGAATGAACACCTCTACTGTTTACATGTTTCTAAAGATTCTAATAGACTTATCTACTTATTTTAGCATTGAAAATACTTTTTCCGTTTTATAATATTTTCTGTTTTATAATATTTGCTACATTTTTCATTTTTAGCAATTTTATATTGCTTGATATATTTCTATTTTTAGTAATAAAACAAATATTTAAATATCTACTTTACCCCTATTTTTATCCTATTTTATACCTCATTAACTTTTATATCTACTAAATAAATATGTACTTTACCCTTATTTTTGGTATGAAAGTTGTTTTCCTTTTTTCATGTTCAATTTAGAATTAAAATGAAGGACATAATTGTCTTTTATTTGTTGTGCCCATGTAAATATAGCAACAAAAACAAAAGAAAGAAAAGTATGTTATACTAAATCTTTCTAGTTATCATTGATTAAATATAGTAAAGTTAATTTAGGCGTAAAAAGTTTAATACTTTTGCTGTATACATAACACTTTAAAGTTTTACTTTAAATCAGTACTTCATCCATCTATCATAATTAAATTAACACAATTACATCTTACACAAAGATTAAAAAATAATAGAATCAGTTGAGTTATGTGTATAATGTTAAAAGACTTTATAGCCTATTTGATTAGGGATACTAATTGGTGGTAATGAGAATAATTTATAGTATAAAACTTTATTAAAAGTTTAATGTCATTCCCATGGAGATCAAACTTTAATCACAATTTTTTTTTTACGAACTTTTATTACGATCTAATAACACATCTCCCAATGGTAATGCCTTGGAATTAATTTTGTGAAAAAAATAAGATGATTGAAATTGAACAAGCATGGCAATTAAGGTAGCTAAGTGATTTTTCAACCAAAAATCAATAATTTTCATTCTCATTACCACCGTTTATTACCACACATCAAATGGGCTGTTAGAGAATCAGAAGTATGTTCAATTTGAAAAGAAATAAACCTTAGAGGTCTATCTAATTTGTTTTGAGTGAGAAATTTTATTCTATAATTGTACTTACAATTTTTTAACCACAACCTAATTGAACAAATAGGATAGTGAACTTAGTTTCTAAGCATGCTCATCATTCTCAGTTTATTTGGACGACTGTCCAACTTGACTTTGACATATTGATTCTGACTCTGCACCATAGTATGGTAGATTGATAGTCATGAGATGGCCATTAGACGATAGAGTTTTGAGGTATATATGTACGGGAAACTGGTCTTTATAGTATTCATTGAGTGGGTCGAATACTGTTAGATGTTGCTATACTTGCAGACTGATCAATGTTCAGGGTACTATCACCCATTGAAGCGATGACTGGCCTGCTCTTTGATGAAGGCTTCAAATATTTGATTTTGTTTATATAAACATGTGTTGAATGCTTAAAATATTAAATGAGAATATGGATAAGAGTGACGATTAATGCACGGTATTTTAATTTAATTATTTTAATGCATGTAATTATTTATTAGGCGTTATAAAGAAATAAAATATCACTTTGAAAATCGCTTCTAAAGACATCGACTTTGCTTGATCAATGTTAATTAAGGTCTTGACGTTTGATTAGTTTTGGATCATAGAAATCGTTATCCTTTGCAACGACTTTAACTTATTCTTGTCATTTCCAGCCCATTCGTATGTGGGAATTACTTAGAAAATTACTCTTCTAAAATCGCGTTTAGAATTACTTACCCACGAAGCTTTTTTAAAAACTTTTTATTTAAAATCCTTTGGTTTTGTTGGGTTGTCAAGGGCTCTAAGCCCAATATTTTTTTATAATCTGTAAATTTGTGTAAATAATTCTGGAGTGCTCAATATGAGTGATGTGCGAGATGGTTATGAGGGAACAGTAGTCTGCTGCATTTGGGACAGAAGCATACCTGCGGCCTGCGTTGGGCATTAGGCATTCCCAATCCTTATATTCCGCCACCCTTTTCATTTTATCGCCACCTCCTGAGTAAATTACCATTTTACCCTTACTTTATAAAAAATTTACAATATTGCCATTAAGGGTGAAATTCCTATATATACCACACTCCACCTAAAATTATTCTCACTACAACTCAATACAACTCACTAAAGCTAAATCTCGGAGCAAAAATTAAGTACAATCCCCAAATTATTAATCGAGGTAAGTTATTTTTAATTTAATTCGTTGCAAAAGAAAAAAAAAATTTCAAAACGAGGCGCCCAGATCTGGGTGCCTCGTTTTTAATTTTTTTTTTTTTTTCGTGTATTTAGGATTAATTAATATAAATTTTGAATTATTATTGTAAATTTGTATGTTGTAATGTGTAATTTTTATATTTTTTAGTAAATTTTATATATTGTTTTGAATGCAAAAGAAAAAAAAAATTGAAAGGGAGGCGCCCAAATCCGTGCGGCTGGACCCCGGTTCAGCCGCCTAAAATTAGGCGGCTGAACCGTGGTCCAGCCGCCCGGATCTGGGCGCCTCCCTTTTTAATTTTTTTTTTCGTTATATTTAGGAATAATTAATTTAAATTTTGAAGTATGTTATTATTGTTGTTAATGTTATTATTATTAATTTTATTTTTATTATTATTGTGATTGTATTTTTTTTTTATTAAATATATGTTAATGTTATTATAATTAATTATGTTATTATTAATGTGATTGTTATTTTTTTTATTATTATAAATATGTTCATGTGTTGTTTTATAAATTATTAGTGTAAATTTGTATGTTAATTTTTTTGTTGTTAAATTATTATTTATCTTTGAATAAAACTGTAAAAATTGTAGAAAATGGCTGGTAATTAAGGAAAAGGAAAAGGTTTTTTAGGCAATTGTTGAGAGGTAATAGTTCAAGGCCTACTTTACTTAGAGGGGACCCGCATGAGAGGGGGGTGACGGGTTCTGCTAGGAGGGCTAGGCATGAAGAGGCTGTCAGACACAGTGAGGCCCAAAGGTCGAGTACGCTGAACCAAGTGCGTACTCCTATTGATGACGAGGCTGACAGCCTCTAGAGTAGTTGGGGGGTTTATAGTGATGATGCTGATGATGTTCAGTTCCAAGGTACTGAGTTTCGCCAAGTGGACTGGGCTGTTGTTCGCGGTCCTGACGGCAGATTTGCGCGGGGCGGCCCGAGTTCTTCTGCCGCATCTGAGCGCGCAGGACGTAGTTTTGTCGATAATCAGCCCTCACAGTCCACTAACACGGACTAGTTAGTGACATCACCCCAGCCCGGTGGGCCGACAGATACGCGACTGATCCCTAGCTATGGCGGGCACATAGCTAAAGTTATTTATGACGGCTCCGAGCGTACGCCTCCGATTCTAGAATGCCGTATTAGGAAGAGACCGGTGGAGTCCATCATCGGACTGAAGGATATGTCCGATGCGCTAAACGATGTTCTACCTGCCACTTCCCTCGGCCGACTACCGGTCATTATGCACCAGCACATCGATTGTGCTTTGATATCTGCGTTCGTCGAGAGGTGGCAACCGGATACAAACACCTTCCACATGCCCTGGGGAGAGATGACGATTATGTTACACGACGTGCAACGCATATTGGGTATTTCTATTGAAGGTTCTCTGCCGGCTGAGCCTTCGAAGGCGGAGTGGGAGGTTGGTATCACCAATCTGTTCGGGGAGCCTCTGTCTGAGCTTCGGCGTAAAGGTTCATTCACCGGCGGATGCATAACCGTTGCTGAATTGATGCGGCTGTGTCATAGGTCGCAAGCCATGGATACCCAGAAGACAGCGTACTACATGGCTGTCATCGGCTCTACCTTGTTGGCGGATAAGTCAAGAATTGGCATGCGACCTCACCCGATACTTGCCGTGAACGACGATCAGCAGGACGTGGCCTGGGGTGCGGTGACCTTGGCGTTCTTGTACAGGCAGCTCGGAATGGCATCTAGGGCTGGTTGCAAGACCATTGCTGGATGCCTCACATTGCTCCAGACATGGATCTATGAGTACTTTCCCGCTTTCCGCCCTCATGCTCGCCGAGAAGATGTGCCAAACATGACTAGGGCGGAGATGTGGAAACCGAAAAAACCATGTCGTGAGCTGGACAGGTTGAGGGACTGCCGCAAGGTTCTTGATTCAATTACGAAGACTCAGGTACTGTACATTACATTTTTACTTGTGCTTGGTCTTCCCTTTCTCGGTGGACTAGCGTAAGGCTCAGGTATTTCCGCGCCATCTGGGTGTAGTTCATATTCAAGTAACTGAGACATTCGGCGAACAACAGCGGGATCAGATTTGAGGACTTCATCGACCAGAGATTGAAAGTACTCTTTGTCATTGGCGTTCGGGTATCGTACTCCTTCATCGGTTTCGTCTCCTACCTCGGTGTACCTCAAAGTACTCCAGAATTCATGAATGTCATCCAAATACAAAGCACCATGTGATCCGATGGACATATGTAAATAACATGCACACGGCAATCCATGGGTTTGTTGAAGTACACAACCACATTTGTTAAACACAAAATCACCGAGTTCTAACATGCGGTTATACTCAAGCTGGAGCTGCTCCAAGGCATAGAGAGATACGTGGCGATATAGAGGTCTAAAGTAATGCTGTCGCATCGATCTTTGTACAGAAGACATGGAATCCTGTAGCGCTTGTCGGATTATAGCTTGCTGATTTGTAATCTGTGCGTGCGCCCTTTTGAAAAGGGTATCGAATGAGCTATTACCGCTACCAAGGTAATACTTAAAAGAAGAGTGTTGGCTTTCAACTCTGCTGGTAGTCCGGTTACCCAAGTGTAAACAATCATTCGTCCATGCACGGACAAATTTCTCTCTCAGTGGAATCCATGTTCCAGTCAAATACCGAACGACCTTTTTGTTCCTAACCGACCACGTACTGACGATCTCTTGCCATTTATCTTCATATTCCTTGATCGTAGAACTTTTAACCAAGGGGTTCCATCTACTTATCCTGAATACCTGCCCTTGTTGATTTTTCTTGCCGCCACACAACTTGTCCACCATGTTCTCAACGTCGTTGCCAATATGCCAGATGCATAACAAATGCCGCACATCTACATTAAACAAAACATTGAACGTAATTAAGACATTATCATTAGATATAACCACAATAATGAATCAACAAAGCCTTTTTACCTGGGAAGACGTCACGAATAGCTGCAGATAAACCTTCGTCTCGATCGGTTACAATGACGCTAGGAGTCTGAGCAGTGCCGAAAATATCTCTCAATCCCTGCAGCACCCACGAATACGACACAGCCGCCTCATCTCGCATCAAACAAAACGCAACCAAGAAATTGTGATTGGTTGGCGTCATTCCGATCACTTCACATAGTGGCCACTTTTGTTTGTTCGTTTTGTACGTTGTATCTATCAGCACAACATACGGCCACGTACGTATCATTTGGATAGAGGTAGGATTTGCAATTAATAGTCTGCTCAATTGCCCTTCGTTATCCAAGTCTGTCCATACCACATAATTAAGTTCTGTGGCCATATGAAGACAGTGTTGAAGGGGAGTCCTACGCTCCATCTCTTCTCTCCTTATTGATTGTCTAATATTATATATCTGATTCATACTAGCATAAAAACCAGGAAAATTATCTCTAATAGAATTCATAATAAAGGCCGGTTGCATTCCGGTTGCACTAAGCTGTCGTATGTGCTCCCGAATGTCTACATTAATCCTATTTGCCCTTACATGACCATCTCTGTACACCAAGAACGGGTGGTTATGTTTTCCCTTTTCACCAGGACACACCCTTACCGTCCAAGGTCTTTCTGGTGGTTTACGACTACTTCCTACAATCATAAATTTACACCCGCAACTTCTACTTTTAGAACCAGGTCGGGCAGTATTATCTAGATTATGTACATCACCCCTAATATTACCATAGCGGTGACATCTTAAATAGACACTAACTCTAGAACGTCCTTCTTTCTTTTTATAAGAAGCACGTGTAAATTGAAAACCGATTGTTATTGCCATCGCATCGGCCCAACTATGTAACTCATCTAAGGAGATAAATTCCCTATCCGTAACAAAGCTACCGGAGTAGTCTACGTTGTCTCCAAAGTTTTCAAACTCCTGCAAATTTGAAATATAAATAATATAAATTAAGTACATTAATGACTACAATAATAATAATAATAATAATGACAACAACAACAACAAATTAAAAACATTACGTAAATAAAAAAATCTTAAAAATTTAAATTTATCAACAATAAAAATTTATACGGTAAATAAAAAAAAATTAATACGGAAAATAAAAAATAGTACTAACAATAATAATAATAATAATTTAAAAATAATTAATACGAAAAAAAAAAAATTCACAGGCGCCCAGATCTGTGCGCCTGAACCATGGTTCAGCCGCCCAGATTTTTGCGCCTTTTTTTTTTTTTTTAAATTTTCCAACGACAACTTTACGTACCGCATCCGACTCATAGTCGCTTTCGTTAGCCATATTTAACCAATTACGGGTTACCACTTCTTTAACACTTTTTAGAGAGATAATACCAGTTTTTAGAGAGATAGTACCGTGTTTGAATTCGTATTTCATACGCATCTCAGAATTCCATATATATAGACAAATCTTACGCATTAAATTCTTATTAGTGTTATTAAGCATGATTTACATTTATTAATTAATTTTTAAGTATAGTGGCAATTTTGTAATATTTTTAAATACAGGGGCAAAAATGTAATTTTACAAGGGGGGTGGCGATAAAATGAAAAGGGGTGGCGAAAAATAACATCACCCTTAGGCATTTGAAGGTTCTGACAGCTATTAGAACGTTGCGTGTATGGGTTGTTAAGGTGGTTTACCGGGTACCTGGCGGCATTTAGAGTTGAGTAGTTCCAAGAGGCAAGAGTTAACATTCATCATCAATTTATATGAAACAAATGGGCTTTTTCTAGTCATTCCCAGCTAGAGTCGTTCAAATATGATCAGACCCAAAATCAAAAGTAAATCGACCCGAAAGTTTGTTCCTTTTTAGGTTTATCGAACTGACATTATCGAAACTGGTTTCCAACAGAAAATGGGAAAATTGAACCCGAGTTGCAACCGATTTTTGTAACCTACATATAACCGTTAACCGAGATTACTCGAACCTAATAGTGACCAACCAAAATCATGCTTGAAACCCAACTCGATCCGGCTAAAATCGACTTAACCTGAACGAATTTTGAATCAAACTATTGTAAACCTGAATCAATTTTTAACATAGAAGTATGATCGACTCTTACTCAATCATCTTATTAGTTCATCTAATAAAGTGAACTAATAAGATGATTGATATTTTAATAAATTAAATTTTATAAATACATAGTTTCATATATTTAGAGTTAATAATCAATGGTCAATGTTTATTTAACTACTTTTAATCAAATTGCATGAAAAAAGAATCATATCATCAATTAAAAAATAACTAACAACTTAATCTAATATTGACTAGATTGAGAGTAATTAGTAAATCGTAGCCAATTTCTACTTGAAAAGTACCCCAACCCGATCTGTATCCGGTTAAATCGAACCAATTATTAACCGATGACAACCCTAGACCGATTGACACTCGATTCGAACTTGTACCAACACCGAACCGATGCTAACCCGATAGCTCGAATAACCGATCTTCAACCGAATCGTGACTAACCAACCGACTCAAGTGTTACCCGGTGTAGCACGTATCTGAAAAATAACGAATCCGAAATACAACAGAATCAAATGACACCCATCCAAAACCGACTTGACCACCCGAATGAATATCTCTATTCCAAACATAGGCGTTATGCGATAAGGCTAAGTGGTTTAGCAACACTTGCAACTTAACTCAGGCGACAGCTTCAGCCTCTTAAATAGAGAGTTGAAAGAAAATATTGCACTAAACTGCCATGTAGGATTAGCATGGGTCTTGGACCCTAAGGGTCTAGATCCAACCTATCCTAATGAGAGCTGTTCATAAGTGACTCGACCCGAAAATCCGATCCGAAATCGAAAGTGAGCCGACCCGAAAATGTGTTTCATTTTTAGGTTTATTGAACTAACATTACCCGACTCGAAGCTATACCCGAACCGGTTGACAACCGAAAATGAGAAAACTGAACCCGAGTTATAACCGATTTTTCTAACCGACACGTAACTATTAACCGAGATTACTCGAACCTAATGGTGACCGACCCCAGTAATATCCGACCCGAATCATGCTCAAAACCGAACTCAATCCAGCTAAAACCGACTTAACCCGAACGAAGTTTAGATCGAACTGCTGTAAACCTGAACCAATTTTTTACATAGAAGTGTAATTGACTAATATTCAATCATCTTATTAGTTATTCTAATAAAGTCATAAATATTTTAATAAAATAAATTTTATAAATACATGGTTTCATATATTTAGAGTTAATAATCAATGGTCAATGTTTATTTAACTACTTTTAATCGAATTAGATGAAAATTGATAGAACTTTATAATTTTAATTTCCGGTCAAACAAGTAAAAGTAACAATGTAATAATGATTACTAATTGATTTGCATTTCACTATTTTGCTTTAAGTAAAGGAACCTTAATATCAATTAAAAAATGACTAACAACTTAATCTGATTCTGACTCAATCAATAGTAAATTAGTAATTCGCAATTCGTAGCTGAATTCTACTTGAAAATACCCGAACCCAATCTATACCTGGTAAAACCGAACCAATTATTAACCGATGACAACCCGAGACCGGTTGAAACTCGACACGAACTTTAACCAACACCGACCTGATGCTAACCCGATAGTATGAATAATCGATGTTCAATCGAACCGTGACTAACCGACCCGACCTGAGTATGACCTGTCGCAACACGTATCCGAAATATAACTGATCCGAAATACAATCGAATCGAATGACACTCGTCCGAAACCGACCCGATTACCCGAATGAACACCTCTAATCCTAATCTAAGAGTCTGAATCTACCAATTTTTGCATCTTATGGATTCGGGTCGAATTTGGGTTCATGACCTAAGGGTCCGGGTTCGAGTTCGGGTCCACACATTTGAGACCCAAATATGACCCATGGACTCATTTACATCTATTTTAAAATTATGTATTACTATCATGTGTATTTAATTGTTTGATTTGAAATTTTTGTTATATTTCTAAACATTACTTGATTTTGAACTTTGTCGGTTCATATAATTTGAAATGTGGTTGTTGTAGCTACACTTTAAAAATTCAAAGATTTAATAAATATTTCATTATAAGAACTTAAATGTTGGAAAGCTTAATATATTTAATTAGTATAAAGTATTACAAGATCCTTCTTAGTCAAAAATGTTTATATATTTTGTATCAATGGTCGAATATTATATAATATATTTCTAAAAAATATCAGGAAAAAAATTATTTTGGACCTAGATTCAAACCCGAGACCCACCAGACCCTAAGGGTCGGGTCCGGATCCAAATTTTTCAGACCCTATGGATTTGGGTATGGGTCTGGATCCAACAAAATAAATTAGGGTCTGGATCTCGATCTAGCTAGACCTGACCCAGATTCGACCCATGCCCATCCTTACTGTCAGGAACTACCCTCTAAACCGCCAAGAAATGCCTAATACCAGATCGAAACCCTACGATCTCAATCAGGTTTAAATTTTATGGAAACGAAACCGAATAGAACCAAAATTGTAGGCGGTCAAACCCAAATTATAGACTTCAAAACCCTGTTCATTTATGTAGATATTGAAATTTTATCAACAGTTTATAAATCACTATCTTAAGCTTCTTATTTAATTCCATGCATAACTTATAATTATTAAATACTTCTATTATAGTAATATGACCTTGTATAAAGAAAATTCTAATTCTTATGAGTATAATTATAAAATAAATAAATGAAAAAGAAATTCAACGCCAAAAGGAATTTTTAACAAATTTTCCACCCTATTACATTGAATAAGTCTCCATATAATAAAAAATAAAAATAAAATAAAAATAAAACATGATTATTAATTATTAGATCATGTATCTATTAAGGTAGTCAATATTGTAGTTAGGCATGGCCACGGTCCGGGTTGGGCCGGTTCCGTTCCGGTTCCGGTTCCGGGCGGTTCCAAACGGTTCCTTGGCAGTTCATGAGGCGGTTCCGGCGGTTCCAACTCACGGGACGGGCGGGTCGGACCATCGGTTCCATTTTTATTTTTTCTTTAAATATTTATATAATAAAAAAATACTATAATATTGCGGACGTATCTTTGATGATTACTTGATTATTAGCGAAATTCATTGCTTGTCAAGTTGTCATCGTTATTAAAATATTTACTAAAAAGAATGAAAAAAATAAATTAATAAGAAACGAATCAATGATAATGTCGATAAAGATGATTAATAAAAAAAGAGGGAGAAAATGGACTTGAACCTAGTACCCAAAAGAATACTAAGCTGCCTACGTATCCCGAAGGAATCAAAGCCCACGTAGTTCTTTGTCATACCTTTTATTTATAGTTGTTGAATATTGATTTATCGTTGTCCGATTGATCCTATTCGTCTTCGTCATCATCATCTGGTTGGTTAGATGCTTCCGCTGACTCTCCTCATGACGATGATGCAGATGTATCCATCATCATCCATGGATCATCATCGTCGTCTTGATCATCATCATTCCTTAGTCCTTGTGTTCGAATCTCCGTTTGATCCCAATCTTTCTTGCAAACACATATTTGAATACTATGTGGAGCAAGATGAGATCTCTTTTCGTCTAAAACTCTTCTACCTGCACTAAAAGCAGACTCCGACGCAATTGTTGACGCAGGAATTGCAAGAATTGCAAGGATATCCTTTGCAATTCTCGATAAAATGGGAAATTTTACATATTTTTCTTTCCACCACTCCAAAATATTATAGCTACCTTGGTCAATTTCAAAGTGGTGTTTAAGATAACTATCTAATTCTAAATATGAGGTGGAGGGTGAAGAAGAAGATGATCCTACAAAACTATCATCTTGACTCATTATATTAGCTATTACCGAATTATAATAAGAGGGACGTGCCGAAACGCTAGCACGCCTAGACGTATCGCGTTTTGGGTTATATACACTAGCGTAATAATCATAGAGTTCTGCTAAAAGTTTTTTACATGTTCCAACATAATTATGTACATCAGTAGGCGGGCGATCTAACGATTGGTAGTAAAATCCTATTACTTTAGTAAGGACTTCAGTTTTAAAACATGGGTCTAAAATGGTTGCAATTCCATAAATATAAGGAAAATCGGAAAAATATGCCTTCCATTTTTCCATCATATCTGCAAGAATCGGCTTCAAATATGGGTTAGTATCATCATGCGCATGTTTAAAGAGATGATAAAAAATAGTAATACACTCACTTATTACTAAGTGAATGTTCGGTTCATAAACATATGAAAAAATCTTAGTTGCGTGGTCATACGCTTCTAATATTTTATGTACACCTATAGCTAATTCCCAAGTGTCATCAGCTATATAGCTATCTGTACACTCACTATACAGTTGTGTTATAACTGGACGATAAGCAATCGCATTTCTTAATAAATCGTTGGTTGAGCCCCAACGTGTAGGAGTATCTAATGACCAATAAACTTTTTTTAGTTGATATTGGTCACATAATTGTTTATATCGTCTCTTTATCTTTCCAATCCTAAGCCACTTCACTATATCTCTAATTGGATCTAATAAATCGCTTAATTGTTTTATACCTGCTTGGCAAGATAAGTTAACTATATGCGCACAACAACGTATGTGTAATAAGCTACCCCCAAGGATAAAACTAAATGTAGGTTCGTTATACAAAAGTTCTATACATTTAATGTTAGCGGTTGCATTATCAGTAGAACAACAAAATATCTTATCTAATAAGTTCCACGAGCTTGTCTTTGTTGTTGTTCTTGTAGTTGTTTTTCATGTGATCTTTTTGATGACTGTCGAGATACATGTATCCCAATAGGGGCTGTTGGTTCCTCTTCTTGTTCTTCTTCTTCATCAATTTGTATTTCTCTTTCCACTTCTTCTACATAATTATGTAATTCTGGGTCGTAACCTTCTAGATAATTTAGTTCATAATTATAATTACTAATCGAAAGTGTTGTGGATACCGACGGAGTAGAAGTGGCCTTTCTTTTGGAGGAGCTGGAACCTCCCAATGATTTTGCCACTTTAGTAACTTTTTTTTGAGGCTTTTTCAAAAATGAAAACATGATTGATAATATTGTAATAATAATAGAATTAAGAAATAAATAAATAATTAATAGACTAATTATGTAATTAACTAAATTAAGAAATAATTAAAAGACTAATTATGTAATTAAGAGAATAATTGCGTAATTAAAAAATTAAGTAGAGAGAGTAAGTAGAGAGAGTAGGAGAAGAGATGAGTGGTGAATGAAAATGATTGAAAGTGGTGGGTATTTATAGAAAAAATTGCAACGGCTAGTTTTTCACGGTTCCGGTTCCATGGAACCGGTGGGCCGGTTCACCCGGACCGGTTCCGGTTCCGGTTCCATGGAACCGTTGGACCGGTTCACCCGGACCGGTCCCGGTTCCGGTTCCATGGAACCGTTGGACCGGTTCACCCGGACCGGTTCCGGTTCCAAACCGCGGTTCTTAGGTCCGGTTCATGCCGTTTTTTTCCGGCGGTTTCACGTTTCCGGCAATTTTTTTCCGGCGGTTTCACGGTTCCGCGATTCGGGGCGATTCGGAACCTGGCGATTTCGGATCCGGTTCCAAGCGGTTCGGGACCGATTCGGTTCCAGGTAACCCGCCCCGTGGCCATCACTAATTGTAGTAATAGGGCTAGTTGTATTACACTTTACAGTTAGCTACCTCTCCTCTCCCTTCCATTTTCTTCTTTTAAATAAATTACTTTGAATTTTTTGTTTTGAAAATAGGGAAATATATTATTAAATTCTCAAAAGAGAAACCAAAACCTAAAGGGAACATCTAAAGCCCTTTCTGACATAAAAAAAACCTATACAGAAAAAATCGTTGAGAGATAAGAGATGCAAGGCACCCTTAAAGCGAAGGTAGCAAGCCACATTATACCAAAAACATACCAAATGGTATGTAACAAACACAAGACCCAATCGATCATACACCTAACGGTAAGTCACAACCCGACCCACCCAGACTCCTAAAAATCTATAACAACAAGATTATACATCATGGGTGGGTCATAAGACGACCCACCAAAATACACCATAATCTAATTCTAGGGAGCCCTAACCTTAGAACTAGTCAAAAACATTGAAGTCCACTGCTATCCATCACTTTGAAGATGCCCACCATCACCTGATGACCAAACACCCCCACCTAAACCAACAAAGAGGGAGATAAATCCAAACACCCTAGTAAACCGTGACTACAAACAAGGGGACGGCCAACATCGTCAAGCCCACAAACATGTGTTGGTGGCCATCACCACCAGCCTCACAAAAGCGAGGAGATAGTCAGCACTACCAGACCCTCAAAACACCAAGAGTCAACATAAAAGGCACATAATAACCAATGGCAATATGAACACAAAGCTCAACATCGGAAGCCATAGGATGAAATTAAAAATGATGTTATCAAAAAAACTCAGGTCAGAAAATGGTGAAGGCTTCGAAAAACACCAAATTTCTCTAGTAATCACCAACACCCCAAGACAACATGGAGGCAACGCTCAAGACCAGAACTTAAGGGGAGTCGGAAAAATACTCACGAATTCATTGCACCCAAAAATTAGCCACCACCCTCACGGCTATGAACCCCTGATAAACGCCACAGAAACCACCAAACAAAGCCTCGACTACACCAAAACAACCAAGCAAATGTCCAAAAACCAATACCCTACAAAGACCAAATCAGCACATCACCTAAAAACACCTGAGAACTACCACATATACCACCTAATCCACCGACAAACACCCATACAAACACCAGAAAAACGTCACTACAAACCATAAGCTCCAAGACAAAAACAAAAAAGTGGGACAGATTTGAATTCAATGGGCAACACCAACCAGTCAAGATTAACACCATAACAGAAGCACTCTACAAACGACCAAAGCGCCACCAAAGAGCTACCAGAAAACTCAAAACGCAGAACAACACAAAACTAGATCGACCAAAAACCCAAAGAACAAATACTGCCCTAACCTTTAACCAAAATGACATAGAACAACGAAATCCCAAAAACCAAGAAACTGTAGGAACAACCAAGTGAAAACTAACCTAAAAAATAAGAGAAGCATCAAGGATACACTCATGATCAAGCACCAGAGGAACCTCAAAAAAGACAGATTAACAAAACAATCATCATACCAGAATCAACACCATGAAACATAACTGAAAATTGCTAGAATCAAACACCATGAAACAAAATCAACACCATGAACTCGCTAGAATCGAAAACTAATATACCAGTCTCATCCAAGGGGCCACTCAACAACGCGCCACCATCTCTATACACCACTATTTCGGACACAACTAACCAAAAAAAATATAAAAAATACACCAACCAGTGAGAAAGAACCTTTAAAAGAGAAAGTAAACACCCTATGCCGCCGTTAAAGCCCTGCATACCATCCCTTCACAAAAAACCAATGACCTACCGCAAAACCAAAGAAAAAATTGACACAAGAAACCAAAAACCAGATCTGAAAACGAAAGCACTGAGCACTAAACTTATAACCTGTAGAAACCGGTAAGAAACCCTCTAAGAGCCGCCCAAGCCACCAAAATAAAACTCTAATAAGAACAACAACACCACAGTCGTAGACCAATGCATAAGTTTCCTAAAGCTATCAAACCTAAAGAAAAAACATTAAAAATGAACTGAGCACCCAATCCGAGCAAAAACCTACTCGTCGACAGCCTTGAGGCCCACCATGGGGAGGAAAACGTATAACCCTAGGAGAGCCTCTCTCTCTAAACACCTCTCAAATACTACCTGCCTTATTTACTCATTTGTATTACTTAGAATCTTACAACATGAAACTTCTTTCTTAACATATTCATAGATGGCAAATGAGAATAATAATATTTAAACTAAATTAAAGAAAATGATTTTTTTTCAGGTGCTCTCTTGAGATACTGTCTTTTGTAAAGACAGCTCTCAAAAGCCCAGCCCAAATATAATTTATGTTAATTTAAAAAAAAAATTCTGACGTGCGCGTGTGAAGTGGAATGTAAAAAGTCACATAATATATTTGGGGTTATAACAACATTGATTTGCGGTTATAACATGATATATTTGGTGTTATACCAACAAATATTTGGGGGTTATAATATAATTTATTTGGGGTTATGACATAATATATATTGGGTTTTAACAACATATATTTGCCGTTATAACATAATATATTTAGGGTCATAACATAATATATTTAAAGTTGTAACAATATATATTTGAGGTTATAATATATATATAATGTAATAACCCTAAACATAGATCATTATATACCCCAAATATATAATACTATAACCCCAATCACATAATGTTATACCCACAAATATATGTTGTTATAACCCCATATATATTATGTTATAACCTCAAATATATACATTTTTATAACTTCAAATATATTATGTTGTAACCCCAAATAAATTATGTTATAACCCTTAAATATATGTTTGTATAACAACAAATATATTATATTATAAACTCAAATAAATGTTGTTATAACTCCAAATTTATGACTTTGGGTGATGTACCCCTAAGCTTAGAAGCAAACCCTTCAGCCATTTAAGTTCACATGTAATTGCAACCATAGAGCGATAATTGGCTACAGTAGAAGATCTAGACTCAGTGACTTGTTTCTTTGTTTTCCGAGAAATAGGAGATCGCCTAAGAAAGACTAACAACTAGTTACAAAACAATGAGTTAGAGACATGTAGCCCAATCAGAATGACATCTACTAGACAAAGACAAGTCACAATCAGAGCGAAGAAGAATACCTTGACTTGGACAACCTTTTAAGGTATGGAACAATACGAATAGCAGCATCACAATGGTCTCGTCGAGGAGCATGAAGAAATTGAGACAGCACATGCACTAATTATGCCAAGTTTGGTGGAGTAAATAATAAATATATTAAACGACCAACCAACCGACGATATTTCGCAAAATTCTCAAGAATCAGACTCATAGACCACGCAAGCCTATGGATAAGCTCTATGGAAAAAGGAGAGGTTTAGAACCAAGATTACCTATTTCCGAAATAATATCCAAAGTGTATTTACGTTGGCACAAATAAATGCCTTCTAGATTTCTAGCAACTTCTACATCAATAAAATATATTAGGACCCTAAGGTCTTTCATATGAAAATATGAGCTCAAGTATTGTCAGCAATCAAAAAGAGGAGCGGAATTGTTGCTAGATAGAATCAGATCATCTACATAAATCAGAATATTTAACTGAATTGCACCCTTCTGATATGTAAAAAGAGAATAGTCGAAGTAAGATTGACAAAGCCCATACTGTCAACGAGAATTGGCTAACTTGGCAAACCAACATTGTGGTGCTTGCTTCAAGCCATAGAGAGATTTTTGTAGAGGACAAACATTGCCATAATTATCACCCTAAAATCTTGGAGGCAACCGCATATATACCTCTTCAGGTATATCACCATGCAAGAAGGCGTTGTGAACATCCATTTGGTGCAACTTCTAGTTTTAACAACATCAATGGAAAAAAATGCTCAAATTGTGGTCATCTTAGCCACTAGCGCAAAAGTATCGGTGTAGTCAATTTCCTCAATTTGATGATTACCAAATACAACTAACTAAGATTTGGAATACCAACTGTATGCGACGATGGGGCTGCTTCATTGACATTGGTACCGTCATTACTCATTCCATTACCACCATCGTGTGACCTCTATGCTTCTCCCAATTTGGCAAACCATGTTTTGAGCCAACAATTATCCATGATATGTCCAATCCATGACGGTGCTAATAATCACAAAATACATATGATTTCTTGTATCTATTTATACACCTCAAATAATAAGAAAATTCAAGCCAAATATTCTAATAATTTTTTGTAACGTTAATCGAATGCATATCACTATATTCATCCTTTTAACCCCTTCTTATCTGTCTATTATATCATTACATTTCAATTTAATAGAATAAATTATTCAATTAAAAAGCCATCTGTAATCATAATGTTCCTGTATTTGATTTGCGGAACAATTAATTATGAACTTAAGTCCTTGATTTATGTTTGATCAAAGAACCCAAGTGCTAGTAGAGGTCTTGTTATTAATGCTTTGCCAAGTTGTGATGAATGATCTCTCGAGAAGAGGATGATTCCTACAAAAAGCAACAAGGGGTTAGCAGGGCCCGGAATGTTTTTCCGGGGACCTACTCCGACGCCCAAGTCAGTAACTGTGTAAGAAAAGTTTTCCTAATAGGTCCTTCCAGGAGCACTGTGGCTACAAGGTGGATTACTACTTAGGACTTAATTGGACGTGAGGTCTTTTTAGTATCTGGCTAAAGTTCTTTTGAGGATTGATCAAAATAATTATAATTACTCTTAGATTTGTATTTATTTTATTAATGTCTCTCTGAAAATCAAAGTAGGTTCTTGAAATTCAGTTGCAATAACTTCTTTAGCAATAAATTATTTTGAGTTCCTTTTTTGGTGTTTTTCTCTTGATTATGGAGGATTCAAGTTACCTCATTTATGTCTTTCCTCCCATATTAGCTCATGATTGTACTTGTAAAACATTCTTCTGAATTTTTCTAATCCCCATAACTTTTGCATGTCACTGTACTTGCTTTTGACGTGTCAATCCCTCATTTATTCTATTGTATTTCATTCTTTGCTTCTCCTTTGGACATGTGTCCTGCTACTTTATAATGTCTCTCTATAGTTGACAGGTGTCTCCCAACCACTCATGAATTTCCCATGCATTAATATTATTTCAATCATGCAATGTCCTTTTTTGCCCTTTCCAGATGAATATTGCCAGATAACTATTTGGCCTAAATAATTCTTCCCAGATTGGTATTAATTTAGCCTCTCTGGATAATTTTTTATCATAATTACTCATGCTTAATCTTTTACACACACATAATATATTGTTTTATGTATTTTTCTTATATTTATTTATTAATTGTATATATTATAAATAGTATGAACTTAATGTCTATTCATATAATGTAAAATAATATATTAATTTGTTTAACATAAGTATACGAATATTCCTTGATATTATTAGGATTTTTTAAACTATAAGGAATTGATGTAGTAAAATCATTTAAATTTGTTTGTTCTAGTAAAATCATTTAAATACTTAGTCGTATTTAGTTTTAAATTAGTTTGGAAAATAAAGTGAAGCGTAATTAATATTAACTCTATTACCTTAATTCATTTGACAAGAATTTAAGTTGTCATTTGTTATTTTTCAATTCTTTTATTATATTGTATGATTTTAGTTGTTAAAAATTGTTGAATTACTAATGAAGATTTGAATGCCATATCAAGCCTACACTTGCCTAAAATTTTTAATAGTACAATGTGTTATTATTATTGTCATTGTCATTGTCATTGTTATTATCATCATTATTATTATTATTATTATAAATATTTAAAATAAAAGTTAAAATAAAAAAAATAAACATAAATTGATTTCTCTTACTAATTTTTAATTTTTGAAAATTTAATTTTGTTTTTAGTTTTTTTATGCAAAAATAACTTGGCAAACATCTTTATAGCTGAAATTATTCATATTTAATTAAAAGCTGAGATTATTATAGGAAAGTTAGTACTATGACATTAAATTATTCTTTGTAATATTTTCATGCTTAAATAGGTTATCACCTTTAATTCTTTTTTTATTGCATGAAAGTTTGTAAGGGTTGCAAAATATTTTTATTTGAATTACGAAAGGATATCTTTTATTAAATGTATATGAAATTAATACTAGTTTTTTTAATTAATGATAGTTTTGATATATAGAATTAAATATTAGTAAGCAGTACCTCTTAAATAGTATGTTAGTTAACCACTCTTTCTCACTCTCCTTTTTCTCTAAAAAAAACTTTAAACTCCATTGTTTATTTTGGGCTACTATCAACCAAGCCCACAATCTCTTTGCTTTTTTCGTTTTTGATTACAAATAAAATTCATTTTCTCTATATTATAAAGTCATTCTATCCATTTTTTAAATTTGATCTACCTATATACTGGGTCTTAAAGTCTCTCATGATAAGAGTTTGGAGTCTTGTTATCAATTCGATGGTAAAAATGTATATGACGTCATCACGGGTATCAGTCGACTAATACAGTCAATAATATCAAACTTATTTCTATTTCAAAGCCACACTAGATCTAAAGGCCCCCCGGAGGACGCTGTATCAAGTAGTGATGTGATAGAGGGAAGACTTCAGTGTTAGATCTCCTTTATAACATAGCAAATAGAAAAGCGAAATGCGACAAAGCATTTTTGTCGCTTATTTTGTCCCAAAAGGCATTAGGCAACAAAACGCTTTGTCGCATGAATTTTTTTGTCGCCTATTATGTCGCTGAGCTATGCGACAAAATAATAAAATTGTCGCCTATTATGTCGCATAGCTTTATCTGAGGCTATAAAAAAATTCGAATATTTTTTGTTATTATTATTAAATATAATAATAGTATATATTACCATTATTATTAAATCATAATAACAAATATTCAATTTTTTTTATAAATAATACATAAAAATAATATATATACAATATAAGGAATAAAAATTATATTTACATTAATATATAACAAAATTTATTTACATTAATATTTATAATACAATAAAAATTATTTACATTATTATTATACAATAAAAGATTTTAAAATTATAATACAAAATTAAATAAATATATATACATATTTACAAAAAAATGTTAAAATACAAAGATTAAAAATAACCACCACGACTAGAGCGACTACCACCACCGCGGCTATTATGCGATCCCCGAGAACCACCCGTTCCACCTAAGCTACTACCCATATCACCACTCCAACCTTGACGACTAACTACTCCCGAACCACGGCCTGCATTATTGCTTTCCCCATATAATGCATTCCGTAGTTGGCTGTGAGTTTCTTCGAGGGCTTGTAAGCGCGCCCACATTTCTCTTATATCTTCTCGAGTAGGGTTGTTCTCGTCGAGTTGAACTTGCATGAATAGGCGAAATTCATGCATATCACGCTGAATCTCGGAGAGATGCGCTCTCATTTCATCTTAAGTAGTGCGCTCCTCTCGAGGGGTGAAACGGTTCTCAAACAGATTAGGATGGTAGTATTTTTATTTACCCCAATTATCGCCTCTACATAAATTTTAGAGTAATCAGGTTCTTCGCACATTCTTATTGCTTCTGCTTCTAATTTGCGGTAGTGCTTCTAAAAGACAAATCAAAAATAGATTAGATACAAATCAAAAATAAACAACACAAGAAAATAAATTTAAACTTTAACTTTTTTGTCGTATTCGGTGATTAGGACACGCTGGCCATCCGAGTCACGTACTCCTTTGGTTCGTAACAACAACCTATAAGAAGTAGGCTGTACGTTGCCAGATTCCTCGACCTTCAAGAATTAGAAATGTTAGTTAATAAACAATTATAAATGTAAAAACTTTAAATAATTATTAATGAAATATCAACTTACCATTTTTGCGCAATCGCGCGGCAGAATACGGGCCACCACGATAGGTAGGCAAAGGTGGCGCACTAGAGTCCTCTTTGCGCCTGTTACTCTTCCCACGAGATCTTTTGGCCTTAAACTCCTACGTATCAGAGTAACTCTTCAAGGCGTTCCAGAACTCCGGTAGGGTGAAGTCAAGGCAAAAGGGTTCCTGTTCCTCTATCTCTAAGTCCTGACTCTCCCTCTCGGCTCGTTCCCTCTCTCGATGAGAGGAAAGCTCTCTCTCTCTTTGGTTCTAAGTTTGTTCATTGTATCCCGGTACTAAATAGAGCATCGAGCGTACCATGCTTTGTAGACATCGTTGTCAATGCTAAGATGCCACTTATAGCATTTCTAATTTTATATTAAAAAAAAGTATAATTAATTTTACATATTATATCTAATTCCATTTGAATTGATTGAATGTAATTAACATATACCTTAAATTCGTCCCAATAAAATTTTTTAACTGACTCTGGCACCTTTTTCTAAGAAGTGCCACTAGGGTCCAGAGATAGCTTAAACATCTTTCTAATTTTAGAAGAGACGCCTCTTCTAGTGGCATTTGAATAAGGCAACTCTCTTGATTGGCATTGCTAGATATTCAAGCTCTATAATCTCTTCAAGCCGACCATAGAAGTCATCTCCGTCTTGACTATCATCGGTTGCTTTAACACAAACTCCACTATTGTCTGCAGCTTTTGTCGTAGCATGTTTGTTTGTGCGAAACTTATAACCATTGACGTAACATATATTTTAAGTTTTTGCATATTTCAAAGGTCCTTGTGTCATGTCTTTCAGTATTTGATCATTCGAAGCATAATCGAGATGACCGGCAAAAGCCTGAAAAAAAAAATTAAGTTAGAGTAAATAATCAACAATGTTACTAGAAAAACAATATAAACTTACTTATTGTTTGAAGAATATTGGAAATTGCTCTTCGAGTAAAGCATCAAACTGGTGACGTGGCATGGAAGCAGGCACAGCAGAATGTAGCTGACTTGTGAACCTTCTTAGATAGGGTTCAACCTCAGGACAATTCATCAGAATATTTCGATGTCCAATTTCAAGATCATTGGGATCTAACAATTTAGTTTTACCCCTCCCATGAAATCTGACAGGGTGAGTGAAAATTAAAAGAACACCTGATCTATCATTATTGTCACCGCCGTCATCGTGCATAAGGAGGTCTCTATATCTACATCGTACCTCTAGCTCGAAGTAATGAGATACATAATGTGAAGCTTCTTCAGTAAGATATTGATTGCACATTGACGCTTCAACATGGGCTTTGTTTCCAACATTGAGTTTCAGATGTCGTAAGTACCTACATGTAAATATTAATTAGACAAGACATATCAAATAAATGAAAAAACATTAATATTAATTGGATGACATACATATACCTTTCGAATGGGTACATCCTCCTATATTGAACGGGTTCAGCTATTCTTGTCTCATATGGTAAATGGACGGGTAAATGCTCCATGCAATCAAAGAATGATGGGGGGAAGATCTTCTCCAATTTGCACAGTATAACTGGTATTTCAGACTCTAATTTCATCATGTCTGACGTTTTGAATTTTGGAGAAGTTATCATTTTGAAAAACAAGCTTAACTCAGTTAGAGCCTCCCAAACAGGTACAGGGATCAGCTCATGAAAAGCAATTGGAAATAAGCGTTGCATGAAAACGTGACAATCGTGGCTTTTCATCCCAAATATGGAATATTAGGTCATGTCAATGTTCCTAGCCAACTCGGACACTGGACACATAACTATCTGGAAACCTTAACGTCTTGCAAATCTCTACGTGCACCAATATGATCCTTGGTTCCCTTTTCAACACGCATCACTGTATTAAATATATTATCGAAAAAGTTCTTTTCAATGTGCATCACATCAAGACAGTGTCTGATCATATTAGTTTCCCAGTACGGTAAGTCCCAAAACACACTTCTCTTTTTCCACCCCCAGTCCACGGACCATAAGTGTCGTTATATTCGCATGCACCATCCTCATATACTTTCTTCATCCCAGACATATTAAGCTCCGCAAGTAACTCAACACCGGTGCGAATATGTGGGGCATGACCCTCCTCTTGAACCCTTGCCATGAAATTAACCTTGTCCCTTCTGAACGGAGGACGGTAAGGCAAAAACATACGATGACAGTCAAACCAACACATCTTCCTACTGTGTCTCGGATAAAAGGCCTTTGAATCAGACATGCAATAAAGACATGCATTTTTACCGTGAGTACTCCATCCAGATAACATTGAATATGCCGGAAAGTCACTGATTTGAAATAGTCGTATTATTAGGAGATTTCATTAGTCGTTTTTAGCGCCTAATTATTCTTATATATTTGTTCGTTACTAATTATAATTTAATTAGTGATGGTAGTAATTTGAAAATCACTACAATGATTAGAAACTTGTTAATTCGTAACGTGATTACGAATCGTAACAAGTAACGTAAACTTTGGAGGTAAAACTTAAAGTTGAGCAACTACCCATAACAGTTCGAAAAAAAATTTTATTATTACCCAAGCATATTATGTAACCATGATGGGAGTAAATTAAATATTTCACACATATACAAGTGATTTTTAAACATGAAGTACAAGTTACATAACTTGTTACATGTACAACAATTTTTACCCAAACCTTAAACTATCTTAGATAAACCTTTCCTACACTATAATAGATCAAATGATGGACAAAAATCACCAAAAAAACAACCCCAACCAGCCATGCTAAAGCTGTTCTACTCCCCCTTATAGCCCTTTGTATACTTACATACACAAGCTAAAAACTCTACCCAAGAACCCCTTTTGTTCTACCCAAAGCTTGTGCATCATTACAAGCATGCAAGAGGCAAATATTTGAAGCAAAAACACTCAATTTTCTGAATAATTATCCAGCCATAAACCCCAACACATTGCTCCCAAGTTCATCCATAAACAAACTAGAATACTTCAAACTTTCAATAACTAAAACACTTTCTTTTCTCATCAAATCTTCTTCAAAAATCCATCTAAAACTTCTGAAAATTTATGTTTATAAACTCAAATCTCCCATAAAAATAATCTTCATCTTAAGAGCTTTCCATAGACACCAAACTTGAAGAAATCCACCAAGTATAGAGTAAGTTATGTTCATTTCTTTATTCCACTAGTTTTTGTTAAAACTTGTTCATGTAAAACATTTTTTTTACATGAATCTTTCTATAAACTAAGATCATTATAAAATGAGTATTTTATCTTTAAACTAAGAAAATCATCATTTATATATCTATAAAAATAGGCCATAATAGAAAGTAAGAAGATGTATTTCTACAAACATATAAATTTTGTTACTTAAAGGATTCAAATAAAATTATGGGACTTAACTAAGTATGTTGCTCAACATAATAAGTATACTCCAAATATATTAAAATCATCACAAGTATTAGTCTAACAACTCTAACTTGGAAAAATTAAGTGCATATTAGAAATCCAAAATTATTATTGATTTTTTTGGATGAATGCAATATGTTTAGTTGAAGAGTTGGAGTTGAAACTTGAAGGGCAAAGACCCGAAGTTAGAACCACTTTTAAGAACGCGTAGGAGCTTACGGAATAATTATATAGGCTTGGAGTCGAGGTATGTCACATGGGGTGATTTTTAAAGGATTTAAGAACAAGTTGGGAAAGTTTGTGTATAAACTTTTTTTTTAAAAAAAAAAACTCCCAAAGAGAAGTTCTTAAATCTTAAAAATGATGTCAAAATGATAAATTTGAGTATGGAATAATTTATTACATGTATTATTATTGTGGGCATCATGCATGTTGATTTTATAAATTATTGTATGTTTGAAGGTAACACTACTTTGTGAAAGTTATTGTGATGAAAATGATTATATGAATTTGAAAATATTTGAAATTCATTTTAAAAGAAATTTCCAGTAGCTATATGTTAAGAAAATTTCTTGGATACTTTTTGTTGAGATTATTCGTTAAATTGATATTTTAATGGATTTTAAGGTGTTAAATACTCTTATTATAAAACATGGTATTAGATGAACTCTTCATCATCAAAAATAATTAATAAAAACATATTATAATGTCTCCAACAAGATTTGGCCAGAATATATTTAGTTTGGAATTTTTTTTATTATTTTTGAATAATAGTTAAATTGTCTAACGGTAAATTGTATAATGGTAAAATATAAAATAATTACCAAACAAAGACATATGGACTTGAAATTTTTATCACATACTCATATGGTCAGTAAGTAAAATTGGTAAAAGTTTGGAAACGTTTCGTTAACATTTAAGGACCTTAATAATTTTTACTCGGTTATTAATAATCGGTAAGTTTGAAAACAGTAAAATATAAAATAAATACTAAATGACGTCTTTTGGACATGAAAATTTTATAAGACACTTATATAAACATTAGATACATGTTCAAAAATTTATATGGATTTTCGTGACCATATATGGACTTAAATAAATTTTATTCGGTTTATTGGTAAAATAACGATATTAATTATTAAAAATACCCCACATGATTTTTAATGGTTATTTAAAATTTTATACCCCTTAAAATAGTTTTTGGAATATTATATAATTTTTATAATATTTTATTCAGACTAAAATAATTTTAAACCTATTTTATTCTATTTATCGATAAAATATCTATACAAAATAATAAAACATCATACATGAGTTTTATAAG
This sequence comes from Amaranthus tricolor, assembly GCF_026212465.1. Classification (NCBI taxonomy): domain Eukaryota; kingdom Viridiplantae; phylum Streptophyta; class Magnoliopsida; order Caryophyllales; family Amaranthaceae; genus Amaranthus; species Amaranthus tricolor. The sequence goes on along the minus strand of NC_080052.1, from coordinate 7,616,981 downwards.
TTCAAATAGCCTAATAAACATATTATATGACTTCTGGAACTTTGGTATAATTTTATAAAATAAATTAATAATTATTTACTAATTTATCGAATTAATAGACAATGTTTATTTATTAAAAAGTGTAATATTGTTAATTAAATTTGGGTAAAAATAGACCTATATAAAAAAATTTATAATTATATTAATAACCTACTGCCTCATAGTATGAATTAAGTTTAAATTAGATGGTTTATAAATTTTACGGATTTAAGACACCATTTAAATAACGGTAAATACCCAAATTCTTGAAAGTAATTGTAAGATCGTTATAAATTCGCATAACCAATTATAATCTGATGGGACAACCTTAAATTTATTTTAAATAAGGTATTATAATGACTTGATTAATTTGGGCCTTGTTGGAGAATTAATATGTACTTTGTTAATCAATTATCGATTTTATTACCGGCAAAACTATCTTGTATTTAAGAAAATAGTGTTTTATGAAATCTTCTGTCGTAATGATTTTATAGACATATGAATCATATTCCAGTTGTTTTGAATGAATTTCAAAGCCTTTTAAGTTATATTTACTTTAAGAAGGATTGAAACGAAACATTTTAGTGGTTTCCTTCAAAAAAAATCGTATTGAACTTTGATCACTTTTTGTTACGATGCATTTCCATACATGCTAGTGATGCCCCAATATCATACAAAGGTTATGTTTAATGATATGATTATGCTAAGTAGAGGTGTACAAAACAAACCCGACCTGAAAATCCAACCCGGAATCGAAAATTATCCGACCCGAAAAAATGTAAGTTTTTTAGGTTTATCGAACCGCAATTACCCGAACTGATACTTCACTCGAACCGTTTGATAACCGAAAAGGGCAAAATCGAACTCGAACTGCAACCGAATTTTATAACCGACATATAAACCTTAACCGATGTTACCCGAACTGAACAGTGATCGACCCGAGTCAAATCCGACCCGAATTATGCACGTAACCGAATGTAACCTGACTAAAACCGATTAAGATCGAACTGTTTTTAACCCGAACTGATACAAATTCGAACCGATTTTAAATCAAACTGTTATAAATCCGAATCAAATTTTCACCTAATTTTAGCAAATTAAGTCCAATTTCAGTTTTCTAATAATACGGAAAAAGGAAGAACACAAGTTCTTTACAGAAGAGATTGCATACAGAATATATATATATATATATATATATATATATATATATATATATATATATATATATATATATATATATATATATATATATATATATATATATATATATATAAACTAATTGAAATAAATTGATCTGCCTATTAGGGCTGGCAAAAGCTGACCCGACCTGCTAACCTTATCTGAAACCGACTCGAAATTAGCGGGTTTGGGTTTAGATTTTTGACCCAATTAATTAAATAGGTCAACCCGACCTGATCTGTTTATTAAATGGGTTAGGTTTAGGTTGAATATTTAAACCCGAAAAAAACCTATTTAATCCATTTATTAAATTTAAGACGGATCAACATTTGCCAAATACTTCGTAAAACTAAGATAATACCAATTACCATGTATTGAGGGATTTGTCAGCTGAAGATGACTTTCAATAAGAAAGGAAGTTGTCCCACATCGGCTAAGGGATTTGTCAGCTGAAGATGACTTTCAATAACAAAGAAAGTTGTCCCACATCGGCTATGAAAGATACTAATAAAAGAAAAATCCTTTAAATCACTTCCACAGATCTCATACCAACTTACGCAGCCACGCCGTGAGCACAAAGCGAACTATTCTTTCGCCTTTTACTAAAGAATACCGTGTGCTCGCTGCATTAAGTGGCATACGTTTATTTTTGGAGGAAGCCTTTAATTAAGGTTAAATGGGTCAAATGACCTGAAATATATGAATTTAATGACCTAAAAAAAGTAGGTTAAATGGGTCATTAGCAAATTGATCCGATTTGCTACAGATCAGGTTGGGGTTTCAATTTTTGACCCATTAATTAAATGGGTCAGGTTCAGGTTACGGGTTTATTAACTCATTTATATATGATCCGAACCTGAAAATGACTCAACCCGACCTGTTTGATACCCCTATCTGCTATATCTGATAAAACAATCGGTAATTATTTTTTGTAAGTAAATGAGCATACATCAATTAAAAACCTGACTATTAACTTATTTCGATATTGACCCGATCAATAGTTATCCGTAACCGATAACTACTCGAAAAATAAACCTCGAACCCGATCTGTACCCGAAAAAACCGAACCAATTAGTAATCGATGAAAACCCGAGACCGATTGACACTCGACACGAACTTCAACCGACACCGAACTGATGCTAACCCGATAGCTTGAATAACCAATCTCTAACCGAACCGTGACTAACCGACTCGACCAGAGTGTGACCCGTTGTAACACACAGCCGAAAAATAACCGATCCGAAATGCAACCGAATCGAATAACACCCGTCCGAAACCGACCCGATCAACCGAATGAACACCTCTAATGCTAAGTATGTTTTACCCATGTGGGAAATATTATGATTTGATTTTGCTAAGTCGCAAATAAAGTATGTTTTGCTATGTGCAAATAAAAGATGTTTATCATATGGAAAAAGTTAATATTTTTGACTTTCAAATGCTATTAAAATTACAAGATATATATTATGTACAAAAAAATGTTTTAGCCTAAATGGCGGGTACATATGCCACATCAAATGTTGTGTGCATGATTAAACGGTTCACCAATGCTGAGCGCGTATTGTTCACAATACCATTGTGTTACACTTGCCGGACATGTCGCGGACGGTAGACCGACTACCAAACGAGTCACAGGATGACTCACAGAGTACCCATGTAAACTTATGATATGAGTTTGAAATTGATTTGGATCTATTGAGATCTTATGATTTATGATGAAAAATGAGAATTTGAAATGACTAAAGTGCCATTGAACTGGATTTGAATCATAATATGATTTATCAAATGAAAAAGCATATTTCAAAATGAATTTACGCAAAAAAAACAAAAAAAAAAATTCGAATAACTTGTTTGACGGACACCAGTGTGTTTATACTCAGCCTTTTTGCTGATACTATGCTTTATATGTTCTTCCAATGGTTTTGTTTTTAGAGTAAACCCCTATGGCACCTCGACGGAGAATGGATATGCGAGCGGAAGTTGAACCCGAGTTGGAGTATGACTCCCCTTTGTTTAGATCTCTTTATTGTATTTGAGAGACTATTAGTTTAGATTTAGACTAATTTAAGGATGTAATTTGAACTTTGGACTTATTTCGATTTGGTTGTAACTTTCCTATATTTTGGACAGTTAAGACTTCCGTTATATTGCTTGGATATTGGTTTGACCTTTAAGTAACCCCTTAATTGTGTTGGCAAAAGTAAGCTTCCGCTTGATTAATACTAAATTCCAGTTAGTGTTTGCCTTCATAATTCCAGGTGGTTACATGATTGTCCACATCAATGCCACTTTAAGACAAAAGTTCTGACCCGTGTACACATCATAGGTCAAGATGTCGTCTTTCCACAACATCTTAAGCTCCTTAATCAAAGATTGTAGGTAAATATCGATGTTCTGCTTAGGATTATTAGGCCTTGGCGCAATGACTATCAAGAACATGTATGGTGTTTTCATGCACATCCACGGAGGGATATTGTAAGGTGTTAGAATCACTGGCCACGACGAATACTGCCTTCCTGAGCTTCCAAAAGGGTTGAATCCGTCTGTACACAAACCAAACCTAACATTTCTAATCTCAGCAGCAAATTCTGGATGTGTTGCATTAAAATGTTGTCAGGCCTCTGAGTCTGACGGGTGACACATTTCCCCCTTTTCGATGTGGTGCTCAGCGTACCATCTTATTTTACCGGCCGTAACTCGAGACACATACAACCGTTGTAAGCGTTGACCTATCAGAAGATATATAAATTGTTTCATTGGAATTCGTCTATTTCCAACATCTTCTCTGACCCACCTTGTTGTCGAACACGTACGACAACGTCTTGCATTAGCAGAATGACCCCAGTAGATCATACATCCATTAATGCAACAATCAATCCTCTTTGATGGTAACCCAAGCCCCGTTATTTGCTTCTTTGTGTCGTAAAAACTAGATGTCATCGAGCTCGGTTGAGGTAAAGCCTCATCAAAGTGCACATATCGTCATACATCCTCTCTGAGCAATTATATTATGTCTTTAGATTCATCATTCTCCCTATAATCGACATCTGAGAGTAATTTTCGCATCCATCATACAGTGGATTGTTCGCGGCACTTAACATTTTGAAAAAAAAAATTCGCGTTTAGATTCGGCTCTCCGGGTATTACATCATCAGGCGACTGTTCCTCAACGTAATCGTAGTCATTTTGTAAAAAGAAGTTTTGGTACGTGTCCGGAAATCTACTCGCAGCAGCATCATGAACCATACGAACATAATTATTTTCCTCCGGATTCCGCTCTTCGGGTATTACATCATCAGGCGACTGTTCCCGAATAAATGCGTTATTGCCGCTGCTATCTTCACCGGCGGCAATAACGTAATGATACCTCTAATCGTAATAATTTTCCACAAATCCTTTCCTTAACAAATGATCCCTCACATCATTTGGTTTTTTAAAGACAACATTTTTGGATCTCACACAAGGACATCTAATTTTAGATGAACGACTTTTTGAAACTGCAAATTTTATAAATTCTTCTAATTCCCATATAAACTCGTTATTAAATGATCCGTCATCAAATTCTCTTTCGTACATCCAATTTCTATTGTACAAATAATAACTACCATCATCTGCCATTGCGTAAACCTATATTAAATTTTTCAAACACAATCAAATATAAATAGACTACTTGTTATAATAAACAAACATAACACATACTAAAACCCAAATTGTAACATAAAATAATCATACATGAATAAAACAAAAAAAAAATTAATCTAATACCATTTACATTTTATAATAATCATACAAATATATATATATATATATATATATATATATATATATATATATATATATATATATATATATATATAATTAACCACAAAAAATTAATTTTAATACATACATTTATAGAATAATAATCATACATGTATAAATTAAATAAATACAATAACAAAAACATTAGAAGTATACCTTTTCACGTAATCGGCTTTTTTTCGTTCACAAGTAAATACTTCTACTACACTTTGAGAAAATATGTTGTGTTTGCCTATAAACGACTAACACATTTATTTGTATATATAAGCAAACAACAATCCTTAAAAGACAAAATAGGTGACATTATTCTATTTCTGAAATTAGAACGTTAATTTTTTATCATTTTAGATCTCGTCTGACATTTTTATCATTCAATTATTAGATATCTTTAAAAAAAATAGTATGTTAGTGAACTTACATAATATGAATCCAAACTTATAGAATATCAAATTAGTTAGCTCATATTAAAATCAATTCTAAATCTAATTTTGAATTGGGTCCTAACCCTTGTCCCTACTCCCTATTAAGAATGTGTCGCATTCGTTCATGTCTATTCCATAATATTATCTCGTATTTTAATTAAACGTCTTATTATATTATGTATACTTATCGACGTAATATTTTAATTTTAAATATCTCTAATTATATTTAGTTAAAAATTATAAAGAATTGATGTCAAAGAAATTATATTGAGATAAATTATCCATGATCTTACTTGACTATAATTTAATTTATATATTATAAATAAAATACAAATTAAAAATAATTGATAAATGATTCTAAATATGATAATTTCTTTAAAAATCAGTCTCAATAACAATGTGAAATGTAGAAATGGCGTATATTATATACGTATAAAGGAATGATTAATATGTTTGGAAGTTTGTTTTACATGTAAGCAAGAGCTATCTGGTGGATAAAATGTGATGGGTCGAGCCTCACGATGCACTTACACATCCTCCTTTCTTCATCAAGTATATTTTTTAAAAAAATGTATGATGAGAGTGTGTCCACATTCTACCAATTTCCTTTTATATGGTTGAATTTTTTACAAATTTAAAAATAAAATTATATTAATTTTGTTTAAGAAAAACTGATATTAATTATTCAACTTTTCATTTATTCACTGTGAATAATTTCATTTTTAAATTATTTTCAAAGAATTTAACTTTGTCATATATTTGCCCACAGCATATCTTATTACAAATAATAGGTAATAATAGAATATGATGCAAGCAAACTCATAAAATAAAGGTTGGATTGTTTGCAGTAAACTAAAGGCAAATATTGGATAAACATAATCTAAATTTGGGATTATTAATAGTAGATGAGCAAAAGATTGGATTATTAATATTAATTTTTCCTTTTGTTTATTACGATTAAAGTTTTGTACCTTAATGATTAACAATAGTTAAGATTTAAAAAATAAATTGATAAAAATTATGCATGCAAAATTTTAAAATTTTGAGTTTAGCACTGATAGATAAGATGAAAATATTACAATATGTGTTTTAGTATAATTTTATAATAGCAAAACACGAAATAAAAACACACAATAAATTTAAAATTTTATTTATTAAATATGACATTTAAATCTAAAGTAATTAATTAAATTAAATTAGAGCTAATAAAAAGTAATATTGAACTCCTAAAATAATGGGGCTATCTAAATAATACTCTCTCGTATTCATTCTACTAATCTGAATTTATTTTTTCACAGTATTTGTCGAGAAAGTATTTTAATCCTTAATAATAATTCTAATTGTGCATAATTAAAAGTTGTGAAAATTTAACATTGATAACTTTTGTATTGAGACAAATCAAATAAAATTTCACTTAACTGTATTTAAATTTATAAATTAAAAATAAAACATATATAAAATATGATAAATACATAATTTCACTTAACTATATTTAAATTTATAAATTAAAAATAAAACATAATAAATAGATAGCAATGAAAAGTAAATTAGAAAAGTAGGCAGCAATGGAAGGAGTAAATACTCCAACGTAATTGTAGCTCAAGCTTTGATAGTAAACTCATTTTGACTACCACGAAAGAAAATAAAATTAAAAGAAAATTGTGGATTTATTTGTGAAGAAAGAACCGTCTAAAACGTCTTTCGTCAGCGTGACTTGACATTTGTAACTTCCTTTATTCTTTTTCTTTTGCTTTTTCTTAAAATTTTTTTTTAAAATAGACTGTTTATGATGGTTGATATATCACGCAACGATAAGATTGAAATTAAAATATCATTAATATATCACGAGATGATAAATTTGAGAAGATAAGTGTAGAATAAAGGAGATTTAACGCGAGTTGAAAATTTTAGTTGGTTTTCGAGAAAATGGATGTTTATCGTTTCCTTTAAAATACTGGACTTGGCAAAGCTTTATCCATTAAATCAATTTAATTAACGTCTCATACACGTAAATTTTCGTATTGTTTAGGTTTTTAAGAATGTGATGGTTCATCACTTTTTTGCTCTTTTCTTGCCCCTTTCCTCTCGCTTACTTTTTTAATCCATTTCTTTTTAAATAGTCATAAAAAATACTCTCTAGTCTCTTCTATTATTAAATAATACTCTCTTTATTCATTAAAAGAAGTTCTTATAAGGAAAATTAAACAGAATTAAAAATAATAATTTTTTTTATGGTGAATAAATATTATTGAATACGAAATTTGACAAAGGAAAAGTAGAAATCATAAACATTAAATAATACTCCTTCCTTTTTTTTTATTTGTCCACTTTAAGTTATTCTACTTTATGAGAGAGAAAATTTAATTTAACTTTTGAAGTATATATTTAAGACAAATATATTCATGTGGGATCTTATTAGATTCGTCTTCATGTAAAGAATTTTTAATATGTAATTTTTAAAATTTTTTATTATACGTACTATGAGATATCAAACTTAAAATTTGCGTTAAAATACGTGAAAAAGTAAAGTGGAAAAACAAAAAGGAATGGAGGGAATATTAAAAGAAATTAAGTTGAAAAAATATAGAGACCATAACTCTTAAAAACAATTTTTTATAAATTTAGTGAAGAACATGTGGAGACAATGGAAAATATTAAAATAAAGCTAGTGGAAGATAAAGAAGAGAATTTTTTTTCTTAATATTTTGCTAAACTCAAATACATATTTCTATTCCTTTTATACTACTAAGACTAGCACTAGCACTAGCACTAGCACTAGCACTATCACCCACTTATAACTCATTACTATCTTACTACTAAATATACCTATAACAATAACTCTGGATTATGGAAACTGTTATGGGGTCAAATAAGTAAACCCGTAATTTATTTAGTCAAACCCAAAACCATCCACCTTGGTCCAATAACTTCCTAAAATAACTACCCACTACTCACCATAACCTACCACTCACCCATCGTACCCATGATTCCCACATTAATTCACCATCTAATCTCCATTCTACCATTATAAATACATGTTTCATACATCATTTACACCCAACTAAGCTTTTATCTTCATACCGTTACTCCATAAAAATACACCGTCTTCTTACTTACAATCTATACTTAACTAAATATCTTTCAATTGTTTTGAACTCATTCGATAATCCGTTAATCTATTCATCAATTATCATATATTCATTACTTTTTGCTAACGTTGTATTGCAGGATTTGAGGTCTCATCAAAAGAAGGGTCATAAACACTTTCAGCATATTGACAGTTGTATCCGATTATACCTATCTCCAAGTATTTTAAGTGTCTAGAAGGTATATATAGTCATATATGTAGGTCCGGCCTTTGAGTCAAATATTACAACCTTTACCTGATCTATAACAGATTATGTCGACTTGATTTCGATCCATTTAACCCTTTTAAAAATTTTGTTTTCATCAATAGTTTTTTACATAAACTAAATCTTATTTTTTAGGCCTCTATTTAAACTTTTAGTTTATGAGATGTTCATTTTGTATCTATTATGAAAGATAAGAAAACATATATAATGAACTAAGTCCATGTTATACTAATTGATTATACTCAAAATTAACTTGTTAAATTATAATGGGTTATACAAATTTTATTTCAGATTTAAAATTTTAATTTTAACTTAGCCCATTTAATAAGTAGATGAGGTTGGATCGACCGATTAAATTAATTGGGTCAAAAGTCTCAACACAAACTCACTTGTTAGGTTCAAATCGTGTTAGTAGGTCGAACCAGCTTTTGTCAGGCCTAGTTGGTACCCACTATTAAAATTTACTTTTATGGTTGGATAAACTATCAAGCTCTTATTCTTTTAATCATAAAATGTTAATTTTATTATTTAATTAATAAATTATTATTATCTATTTTATAAGGTATTATTATACTTATACATATTATTTTTAAAAAAATATAGAGGGACAACGCCTCATCTCGTCCTAATGATATTTATTCACTATATCTTAATTTTTAATTATAAATTTTTTTTTTAAAAGTACAAGGAATTAAAGAAAAAAAAAAGAAAGAGAGAACAACTATTTAGAATGGTAGGTGAATTGAAAGAACTGAGAAGAAACCAACATTAAATTGCAAACATTAATTTTGATTTTCTTTTTCCTTTACAAAGAAGGCAAAACAACATTAAGCATGAGCAATTATTCTTCATATAATTTATTGGGAATGACAATTTAAAGTTTGCTTAGCACTACAAACAAACAAAAAAAGTTTTTCTTTTCTAAGAAACTTTTATTGTAGTCATTTCGTCAACTATTTCAAAAGAAAAAAAATTTAATTATTTAAAAATAAGTCATAAATTCTTGTATGAGACCGTCTCATACAAAAGAGGCTGAAAATGAGTACAATAGACCTATTGAAACATTCGATCAGCGAGTTTCGAGTTGGGTCAAGTTATTTTGAATAAGTTCAGTTTCAAATCGAGTAGTGTTTATTTCAGGTTGACCCCAAACTTTTATTATATTTTCCTTATCACTAATTTATGTTTTAAAAAAATATATAATAACTTTTTCTTTTCTTAGATTATATTACTCCGTTTGTTCTTTAATAATTTTCATATTTAACATTTTGAATTTCTATTTATTGTTCCTTAAAAATCTTAGTATTTATATCATAAATTATAGACATAATAATAGAAACTTTTAGCATAACCTTTTCTATGAACGCTTACGGTGAAACGGTCTCATACAAAAGGGGCTGAAAATGAGTACAATAGACCTATTGAAACGTTCGATCAGCGAGTTTCGAGTTGGGTGAAGCTATTTTAAATAAGTTCAGTTTCAAATCGAGTGGTGTTGGGTTCGGATTGACCTCAAGGGGTCAAGAATTTTTATTATTTTTTCCTTATCACTAATTTATTTTTTAAAAAAGTATATATTAACTTTTTCTTTTCTTAGATTATATTATCCCTTTGTTCTTTAATAATGTTCATATTTAACATTTTAAATTTCTATTTATTGTTCCTTAAAAAATCTTAGCATTTATATCATAAATTATAGGCATAATTAACCATCTTTATCAAAATTTCAATGCTCCTAATTAATGCTTATAATTATTATGTATCTTTCACTAACTTTATTTTAACATTTTATATTGCTTATAGTCTTCTCGTGTTTTCCACTATCTTTATTTAAACATTTTTTAAATGTGGTCCATATATTTTTTCCACAAACTTTATTCTTATACTTTTTTTATGCTTATAGTCTCCATTTTTTCTTCATTAACTTTATTATTTAGTAAATAATATATCCACTATTTGAAAGATCATTATACTTATTTTTGGATTAGAATTAATGAATCAAAATTTTAAAAATTTGATTACAAATGTAGTGCATACTAACTAAAAATAATGATGTGGAACTGAAAATGTTGATGTGAAGCTGAAAAACAAAATGGTCGAGTTTGAATTTCGGTCGGGTTTCACCCTATTTTTTTCGATTATTATCGAATTGGGTCATTTTCGAATCACTTTTCAAAAATTCTAGGTTATGACTAAGGGTGTTCAACAAGTCAGGTCCCATTTTGAGCCATCCAGCTCCTTTGAAGAAGGGTTTTGTAAGGGCCGAGTTAAAAGTAGGCTGGACCAAAAAAGGGCTCTATTATTATTAAAATGAAACGGATTATAAAAAACTCTAATAAGGGTATAAAAAGGACCTTTATAAATAGCGTAATTGATGGTTAATATAATTATTATAAATGACAATGCCAATTGAAATTATTAACATTTGTACAATTTAATTATTATAAATAATCAATGAAAATTATGATACTTTAATTAATTAACAAAAACGGGTTGGATTGGGTCGGATTGTCGAAGCCCGATCCATGTAAAGTCTATATTAATTTAAAAAGACCGTTATCCAATTGAACCGATCCATCTATAACCTATTAAACACCCCTATATGATACACTAATTTCCGTTTGTATTATCAAGTCAACCGATTTAGGTCTAAATTTGCTAGAGTACAGCCATGTCTTTATGTGATTAATTATAGAAGTACACACTAAAAGTATGACTAATTATCTTGGTAGTTTAGTGGAACGTTACGCTTAAATTGTGTCATCTTCACATTTCCTTTATAGGACTATACAAAGTAGATATTTGTAATTGTCAACCATTTTTAACTAAGAAAGTTTCTTGGAAGTCATACATCAAAAATTTTTTTTATTGATTTATTTTATTTACGTTTATTTTTTTAGGTATTTATAAACTATAAAGCCAGTTTAAGAATTGTCAAGAAATCAATTCAACTAAAAATTTAAGCTGATAGTTGAGACTCTAGGATATCTTATATATTCTAACACGTCCCCTCACATGAAACCTCTTTAGGCTAGAAGTGTGGATGAAACATAAGCCTCCTTTAACAAGAATCAATCTCAAAATTTTATGAAATTAGACATACGATCAAACTTGTTCAGCTATATTTTTTTCATTTGATGTACTTTTGTAATATGAAATCATTTTTTGGTTCAAAGAAAATTTATATATACATATATATATATATATATATATATATATATATATATATATATATATATATATATATATATATATATATATATATATATATATATTAATAAACACTGGAAATACCTGAATATGAAGAGTTGTCGGAGACAACTGTTAAAGTACTAGAGGTGCTTATAATCTTGCCTGAGAAGAGACTTTGATTCTGCAATAGAACTTTAGCCTTGCTTAGGGATGGTTAACCAAAACCCCTCTGACGCTCAAGTCAATTCGGGAATAATTAATTCAGGCTAATTACAAATATAACTTGATTAATATTATATATGATTCATTCTAATTTATTTTACTTTAGAATAATAATAATATTCAATACTACTAGTATAAAAGAATTACACCGAAATAGTTTATCCAAAATCGAAATAATGATTCAAATGAACATTTCTAACATTAATAATCACTTATTTTAATTAATAATTTTTTTTAATCAAATCTTATCCTTCATGATTACTCTCTTTAAATCTTCCTATGGTTCTGAATAGAAGAACATTAAAAAGAAGAAATAAAGTATTTAGAAGTTATTTTGATTGAAAACTTGTTTTTGGGTGAAGAATGAAAAAAGTTGGATAATTTTTTTTAAAAAAAGGGGTACAACCGGGCCCTAGAGGGCCCGAGTGAATTTAAAAAGAAAATAATTTTTAATTTTGATTCGCAGGGTCTTTAAGAAATAATTAATAGAGAGAGAAATTAATGAGATATATTCCCACATAATAACCCATGAGAAATAGCTTGTGAATTTCTTTGTTGCTCTTATTTATCTCATTGATTTTGATCAAATTTCTACATATTATCTCTCAATCTTAATACTTATTTATATCCTCAACTTAATTTTTTGTCTTATTTTTCAACTCATTTATATCCTCCAAAAAATGTTATGTTTGTTAAAATATTATTTAAATTTTTTTAGAATGTCATCTTTTTGAATATTTTTGTTTTTATCTTTGAATGTGTTTGCTAATGTCATTGTTAGAAATATTCAATATAATGAGAAAAAAACAAGAGAATTTTTTTTTTTTTTGGCAAAATTTTTGAGTAGAGAATATGTTAGTTAGATTTTGTTTTCATTATGTGAGGATAACGTTAATTAAACTTAATTAATCTTTTTGGTTGCCACTATTTGAGATGAGAATGATAATGTTAATTAACCGCTTTAATATTATTTTGGTTTTAAATTGAGATTAGTGTGCTTTTACACATTATTTTACTGGAATAAATAAAATGACATTAATTAAACGCTTTAATATTGAAATTCCCGCAAAGTTCTCTTAAAATTTTATCTATTTATTAATGTCCTCTGACACTCTAAATCCTAAATTCACACAAGTGGGGACAAGTACTATAAATGAAATAAAAATCAAAGAGCAAATAGTAGAAATGCATGCACTTGAATTAGTTGAAACAATTAGTAAGGATGACTGGGTCAAACTTAGCTTTGATCAACAATCGCACTAAATGGACTATATTACTTTTTCTCCTTAAAGTTGTTTTCACAATGAGGAGTGAGTTTTTTAAGCATGTTGTCATTTACTATTTGTCCCTACTACTCCAATAGTATGGTAAACTCTTAAGGAATTCAATAATTTTATAATAATAAACTCATTCCATATGAAATTTTAAAATAAAATCACCTTCTTTATTTTATAATAGTAAATTCATTCCATTTTATAATAGTAAACCACGTACTCTTGTATCCAATTAAAATAGTTTTTAATAGAGTAGATTTGTACATTGTGTCGAATATAGGCAAATCCAACCTTATTTTAAACAGGTTGAACTAAGTCGGGTCTTATAAAATAATAAATGGGCTTTAAATGGGTTGAGCTTATGACCCACCTGACCCATCTGGACCCAATAATACTCCCCGCCCAATTTTTAAAAACAACGGCAATCATCACCTATTATTTTGCCACTCTAGAATTGTACTATTCTATTAATAGAATAAAATTTAACAGTAATAGAAGAGTACAAGAAGCAGATGATATGAATATCTGATCAAGAGTGCATTCTCCAGTGGTCTTTAAGGATTGAGAGAGCTCCATCACTTTTCCAGCGGGCATTGTTATTGACTATTGACAACTGCCAAAGGGAAAATTAAATATTATTATTTATAGCTAAATGTATAATTAACATATAAAAACCAAAAATGTTATCCATTTTGAACACTAAACTTGAGAAGCCAAGCTAGATAGATCTTCTTTGTCTATAATTTAGTAACGTGAGTTGCATGATTTTATTTCTTAATTCATTAATTAAATAGTCACGTCATTACTATTACGTGTTTAGCCATACTGCTTTAGTCACACTCCTTCATCTCCATTCAATGATATCAAATCAAGAGACTACAATAAGTAACCAAGTAAACTGAGATAATACATTAGGGAGAACTAATCCCTAGGGAAACCTCTATCATAGACAAAGCTCAGTCTGTATAAGTTGCCTATAACTAAGTATGCATACCCCCGTAGTGACGTAAACACGCCCTAGCCATACTCCAAATATATACATGCGTTTCAATATATATATGCGTTTCAAGTCATACTTATTCAATATACTATAAATGTTCACATTTCAAGTTTATAATTCGGTTTAAATTAATAAATGTACTAACATTATGTAGAGTAAGGACTTGACACTGCATGTATGTACCTGGAGGCAATTAATAGACAAATCAATACCAAAATCGCGCACCACTTATGAATCAACTTCCTATAAACATTACACATACACATGTATAACAACATGTTCACTACCACCAAACTAACTTAAGATTACTGCATCAACATCCACTAACACCATACTTTCATTCATACACATGTAGAGGTACCAATTTTCATGATTTTTAGACTCAAAATTCGACTTAACCAATGCGCTTAGAATATATCAAAACCCATGGAGGTACCAATTTTCATGATTTTTAGAGTTGTCATCGCCATCAACCCAATATCCAGCTCAAATATAAGGATAGGGTGAGGAAATGTGGTAGACGATCCATACCGTACTTCCTTCAAAGGGAGGACTAGAAGAATGTGGTCAATTTTACCCCAAAGAGCTATGTATATATATTTTTTAAAGGAATATAATAATTCATTGAATGAAAATGTCATACAGCAGCTACAACAGAGTAACAATCGATCAAATACATAACAATTTTAATCAAACAAAATTCTATGTTGAAAAGTCACAATCATTATAAAGGAGATCTCACATTGAAGCATTCCCTTTATCACATCATTGTTTAATGTAACCTCCTCCGAGGGGCTATTTGATCTAGTATGGCTTTGAAATATAGGTAAGTTAGATATTATTGACTATATTAGCAAAACTGAAACCCGTAATGACGTTATATGTGATACTCCAGATTGAGATTTAAAATAATTGATAGACTACTCATATCAACAAGGTGCATCTTCTTATCATGGGAGCTCATTTGCTATGAACCCCACAGTTAAGCGTGTTTGGTGGGGAGTAATCTTAGGATGGGTGACCTCTTGGGAAGTTTTCCCAGAAGCGCTCGAGTGAGACCAAAGTGCGCTGAAAAGACTTGTGTTAGTCTATGGAGCCAGTCTACAGTCTCCATTGGTAGACACCGCCAGTCCGAGGGGTCAGGGTGTTACAAATGGTATCAGAGCAACCCTGCGACCGTGGCTGATTATGTGTTCAGTGCACCTAGGGCTAGAAAACATCCTCAAATTACGGTCCAACGAGGACGTTGTATTCCTAATTGGGGTGAGTGTGATACCTCATATTGAGATTTAAAATGATTAATAAACTACTCATATCAATAAGGTGTATCTTCTTTTCATGGGAGCCCATTTGCTATGAACTCCACAGTTAAGCGTGCTTGGTGGGGAGCAATCTTAGGATGAGTGACCTCTTGGAAAGTTTTCCCGGGCGCGCACGAGTGGGGCCAAAGTGTGCTGAAAAGACTTGTGTTGGTCTATGGGGCCAGTCTACAGTCTTCATGGGTAGACACCGCTAATCCGAGGGATCGGGGTGTTACATTATATACCTTTTTACCATCAAATTAATAATAAGAATACAAACTCTCACCATGAGAGACTTTAAAATTCAACATATGGGTAGATTAAATCTAATAAATGGATAGAATCATACAATACTATAAAAGTATTGGAAAATTCAAAGTGTTATCTTCTGAAGAGGCACGCCAATCATATAATACTATACACGTATTGGAAAATTTCAAGTGTCATCTTCTAAAGGGGCATGCCAAATGGAAAAAAAATCTTTGAGTGCGAAATGATTATATGTCATATTGATTAATTTTTATTTAATAATAATATGAGTAAAAATGGTAAATAAATAAATTGAAATATACAACAATAATTAAGAAAATAAATATAGTAAATTTTTTAACTTAATACATGTTTTGTGTTAGGATGGGAAATAAGATCAAAAGATTATGTAAAGTAGATAATAGTTGAGTACATGACAATATTTATCTAATTTAAAATCTAATATTTTTTTGTTTACAATTAGAGCTAAATTAGGTAAAGTATTTGTATGATTTTCTATAGTAATTCTATTTAGTTAATTTAGAATTTAATATGTTCAATTGAATGAAAAAAAGTTTGGTATTGGGTAAATAATTTAAAAATAAATCAGTAATTATGTTTTGATTTTAAAAAATCATGTATTTGGTAAATTTAATAATGATAGTATATACTTGCATAATTATTTGAAATTTTTTTTATATTTTATACTAACAAATTCGTACATTACACGAGTTTCTATACTAGTAACTATATAATAAAGATAATGAATTTTATTTGTAGCTAAAAAACAAAAAGCAAAAAAGAAAAAAATAAAGATTATTAAATATTAAGGTTGATAGTAGGCCCAAATTAACAACTAAAGAAAGGATTTTTTTTTTGAGAGAAAAAAGAATACAGAAAGAAAGCAAATGGTGAATTTTTAAGAGTCTTAACTAAGAGCCCCACATAAGATCAAAACCTATTATAGAAGCCTACATTATAACTAAAAATCATCTAATGTTCCCCAAAATTTTCACCAACTAAAACTCATTTTTTTACTTTTAAAAAACTTAATAGAACTAGACGCAACATATCTAGTGCACCTAATTTTTACCAACAGAAATTTATTAATTGAAACTGATTTTTACTGCTTGAAACTGATTTTTACTACTTTAAATTGATTTTTACTGATTTTAAGTAACTTTTAGTTATAAATTATAATTGAGCTGTAAACTATAGTAATTAAAACTGAATTTTACGTATTATAACTAATTTTTACTGATTACTTAATTTTTAAGGTAAACTAGGAAGCCAAGAGAATCTCGACCGAGGCTTGGTACAAAACATCCAAAATCCTTGAAAACTCAATCAAGCGATTATCAAAAGCTCTTCATATTTATAAAATATCTTCGTGAGCCACAAAATGATGTATGTACATATTATAAAATATTGAAATTCGGTAGACATGGTTGAGGATTGGAATGGCGTGAAACTTGCTTGAATCAACTCGAATATCAAATATAAAGCACAAAAAGACAAATAACAACAAATGAACTCAAAATATTAAATTTCGATCACTTTAAACCTCAAAACGCTAATGAATGCTCTTGATAAACCACAAAGAAGGCGTAATAAGTATAAATAACTACATTTCACTAGATATTGTATTGCAATTATTCAAAGGTAATTTTATTACATGTAATCTTTATTAATATCTCTTTTAATCTATGTAATATTTTAGATAATTCTTTTATAGTATAAAAATACACTAGTTTAGAAGCGCGTGCAATGCAAGGAGTGAAATATGGAGAAGAATGAGGGGCGAAGCTACCTTATGGCCGAGGGAGGCCCACCCCCCTTGCCGAAAATGCAATTATTTGTATTTTTAGCTTTGGCCCCCTACCAATATATGACATATAATTTTAAGAGTGCAAAAATATAACAAAAATTACTATAGCTCAATGGTTGAAGTTGCACATTTGTTTCTTGAGGTTAAAGGATCAAATCCTAATGTTAAAATTTATTTTTTTTATAAACTAATAAATTTATATAATAATGTCATTATTTTTTATTTTTCATTATTTTACATTTATTCTTTTTAGTGTGTGTTTATTTTTTTGCTATCTTAATTTAAATAGTATTTTTATTTTTTGGAGACTTACTAGGTGAGTAATAGAGTGAAAAACACTAGATTTTTATTTAAAATGGGATAATTTTAGGGAAGCTTCATTTTTATTTGCTGAATATGATTTTTGTTATGAGTCAAGTTTATTTCAATTTATGTGATTTAATAAATTTTATAATCTAATTAGTTTTTTATATAGTAAATAATTTGTTAGTATATCGACTATTTGCCTTCCCTAATTCAAAATCCTGACTTCGCCCCTGAGAAGAATATAAATAAAATTTCAATAAATAATGTATGAAATAAACTCTTTTGTCTATAAATAGTATGTAAATTAATACAATATATTTTCATAAAATAATTACTTTGAATAACAACATAACTTGCTTAGTAAAATATATAATCTAATTTAGGTCGTCAATTTGACTAAAAGACATTTTAGCGGTCTTCTAAAATTCAATTAAATAAAGTTAGTAAACTAATCTTTATTTGGAGCAGCATTCCCTTCTTTCTCTCTCTAAATTTTCCTCTCTGTTGAGCACCTCCGTTGCTCTGCCATGGTAGGCAGAGGAGAGGTAGACCTCCGAGAAAGGATTTAGAATGGCTTGCTAGGTATTTCTCTCATCACTTTGAACTCAACATCTGAGTTGATTGGTAGCAAAATCGAGCTTTGAAACCTCTTTTCACACCCCAATTTTTTAAAATAGAAAACCCTAAATACAAATTCCGCTAACCTTCATTCCTAAATCGCATCCAAGCTTTGGGGGTTGATTCTCAGGCGTGATTGGTCCCAAATCTAGTTTTACCCAATCGAAGTTGGGGTAAATCCTAACCCTCCAATTCGATTTGGAAAATCTTGTTTTAGCGATTATAGATGTATTCGACGCATTACCAAATACCCTGTTAGTGGATGCAGTTTGTTTGAACCCTTATCAGAGAAGGCATTAAGGGTGACCTTGAGACGTGTTTAAATTATGGGTTATGAGTTATTGGTTTCAATTCAAGTAAATTGAAACCCTATACCTGATTCGTCAAATGTCAAGCCTTCCTTATGTGGAAATGGTTTGAATTGAATGTATGTGTGTATATATTGTATGGGATCAGTAGTTGTATTCGAGGATAGCAAAGCCAAATTGGTATTCCTAGTTTTCTCTCAATCAAGCTTTATAGACTTTGTTGGTCCACCTCTGATCTTATCAGACATACGGGTATAGTGTTCGCCTAAGTGGTTCTATCCCTATATTTAGAGCTTGTCCACTGCTGATGTAAGTGGGTCTTCGCAAAACCCATGAATTGCAGCCTGTAATTTTGTATTTGAGGGTAGCCAATGGCTACGCCTATCGTTTGGTCCGATCCCCCGTGATGATTAGCTGATAGTCTTTGTGAACCTCTCCCTATGTTTGAAAGATTATGTTCAAGTCATGAGTAACTTATGGGTGTCAAATCTTGATTTTAATTCAACGGGATTGAGGAATTTGAGTTGAAAGGACTCTGATTTGGAAGCAATGTCGTGCGGTTAATTAACACCAGTTGTTTGTATTGATTAGAGGCTTGTCTAAACTTTTGAGACATTGCGCCTCCCAGCATATGATGAGGGGCTTGTTTTGCCACTTTGGAGCTTCGGGAGAGTTGTGTCGCCCAAGTCTTTGGATTAAGATGTAAAGCTTTTGTTTTTTATGATATTTTATAAAATTTACTTTGTCAAAAAAAATAATTAATAAGCTAACTATTATAAATGAATTGAGTTTATTTTGAGTCGATTTAAACAAAGTTATTTGGTTTTGATTTTGAATTAACTCAAACAAAATTAAACAATTTAGTTAAATATATTTTTAAAATATACTTATGACTTTACTTATCTTATTAATTATGACCATATTAAATATACTTATCTTATTTAACTTTAAATTTATTTAGGAAAACAATCAATTATGACTTTACTTAATATACTTACCTAATTTAATTTTAAATTTATTTAGAAACATAAATTACCATGCAATCAATTATAATCCTATTAAATTAATACATTTGGCAAAAATTTAAGAAGTCCGTTATTTTCCATTTGTTTATTACTGTCTTCGTTTCCTAATTCTCATTTAGAATATTTTATTTTGGAGAAAAATTTAACTATGATTTTTAAAACATATATAGATCATAAAATATATACATGTGAGATCTCGTTAGATTCGTCGTAATGTATACTTTTTATTATATGTTTTGTAATTATTTTTTATGATGCGTGTTTAGAGATATTAAGACTCAAAATTTACTTTAAAAATTGTGCAAAAAGTTTACAAGAAAAACAAAAAAAATAGATGGAGTAGTATTTATTAAATTAATATATTTGGCAAAACTTTTAGAAGTCGTCATGTGTCATTTTCCATTTCTTTTATTAGTATCTATTTATATGATTATGATTTACTCCCTCCTTTCCACTCAAAATGTTCTATTTACTTTTTGCACACTATCCAATGTACTTATTCAATGCTTAATATCTGTTATTATACATAATAAAATATTATAAAAAGTGGATATTAATAATTGAGATGAATCAAACAAAATTTCTCTTAACTATGTTTTAATCTATAAATTGAAAATAAAGTACAAATTAAGAGTGTTAAGTGAATAGTGTTAAAAAAATAAATGTCCCATTTTGTATGAAACGGAAGAAGTACGATTAGCCTGCCTAAACTCCTTAAAAAAAATAAAAATAAAGCCTAAACTAATCTAATGGAAATAAACAAGAATACAAAACCAAACCTCTTTTTTCTCTCTCTTCTCTCTCTTTCTTTTATCTTTCAAAAAAACTCTAGCCTTCATTGTAAATGTTGGGACTACAAATAATCTTATTGTTGATTGTAAGGCTCTTGTCATTTTTATTTTTTTTATATTTTTAGTTATAAATAAAATTTTTTCTCCCTAAGTTATAGAGTTCTTTTTATCTATTTATTGGATTCGATTTATCCATATGTTGGATTTTAAAGTCTCTCATAGTAAAAGTTTAAAATCTTGTTATTAATTCGATGGTAAAAAGGTATATGACATCATCAAAGATGTCAACTCTAATAATACACTGAATGGTATCAAATTTATCTACATTTCAAAGCCACACCAGATTTAATGACCCTATCGGAAAAGGCTTTTAATACTAAAGTCTTTTAATGATAAAATACTGAAGTCTTTTAATGATTAGAGTAGACTTTTCTATTGGTAAGAGTAAAAATGTAAAATTAATACTAAAGTCTTTAAATGATAAATACTCCCTCATTTTAGTAAGTTGTCTTATTTATTTATTTTGTCTTACTTTTTTATTATGTTAGTTGATTTATTTTGTTCCATTTTTCTTTATGGTATATCGTATTTAAAATTTTAGCAAGTCTTGTATGAGACTGTCTCACCGTGAGACGGTCCCATACAACAGTCCATTAATAAAAAATATAAAAAAAATGAAAAATTAGATTAACACTTGTACAAGAAGCTATTTAGGCTGACCCAATTAAGGCCTCTCACGGTGAGACGTCCTCATAAAAAACGTGCAATATAATAAATCAATCAAATATTTATTTACAGGATACATATTATTTGTAGAGTATATTTAACTTTTTACTCTAGTTACATTATTTTGAATAAAGAGATATGAATTTAATAAATAAGTTCAAATTGCTATTAATTCAGGTAATGCATAGGATTAATATCTTTAATAGCATTCTTTTATTCGAAAACACTATTTAATTATGCGTAACTCTTTCAAGATTAAGATCATAATTTTGATGATTGTTTTTTTCTTACTTGTCAGTTTGCAGAAATAAAAAAATTAGTTGTTAATTTTACAAACAAAATACTATTAAAATTTCGTCCATTAATTAGTGCCCCTGAAACTTCAAACCCTAAATTCGTCACTATATAGAACCACTAAATTAAATAAGACCACTAAAAGATAATAGCCAAATTGATTAATTGTTTACAGTACGGTACAACACACATTACATTAGACTTGGACAATAAAGAGAAACTATGGATAATGAAATCAAACAATAAATAAAAATTTAAAATGTTTTTTTAAAAATAATTTTTCAAAAAATAAAAAAGTCATTTTCATGGGGTAGTTGTCCAAGTACAACCTAACTCCCATTTATTAAGCGCGTATTCACGCGCCTTAGCAAAATCCATAACGTCTCTCCAGAAAACTCTTCGTAATAATAATCAGATTTGCTTATCAAAATGTCACCCCTTCTAAGTTGATAAGTAAACGCACCTATCAACCCAAGATATTACCAAATGTACATCCATCTCACTCAGCATCTTAATATATTTTACTTATTTTGCATCATTTTCATTTATAAAAAATATTTTAGTATTTTCTTTTAGTATCATTCATATATTTCAACATTATTTTAATCTCATTTATACAATTTATTTTTTTTATTTATTATCAATATGCACTTTTTAAAAATCACAAATTTCTCTTTATACCAAATTAAGGAAGGGAGTCCTTCCTTTGTATCTCAAAAATTGCTATATTTTTTATTCCTACTCTTTTACTTTACTTTACTACAATTTTTTTATATGAAAAAAATTATAGCATCTTTTTTCTTTTCTTTTCTTTTTTTTTTTTTTTTTTTTTTTTTTTTACATATTTCTCTCTTTCAATATTATATAAGTATCAAACTAATTCAATGAAATATGTATAATCTTTGTGCAAAATATTTTTATAACTTCGTCCATTTCTTAAAGAAGTTCTCATTTGTTATTTTGGGTGTTTCATTTGTTGTTCTCATAAAATCTTTCTATTTATATCACAAATTTTTTTTTTGACAAAAATAACACTATTCATTTTCATTTTATCGGAACAATAAATGAAACAAGATTACCACTAACTTTACAAAAATATTTTTTCTATTAATTATGGTCTTTATATTTTCTCACAACTTTCTCTTAATACTTTTTAATGTTTATGATACCCATATTTTCTCTATTAAATTTTCAGTCAATAAAAAATACTTACTATTAAAAGATTTTATTTATTTTAATTCCTATAATGTAATTATTTTTTGTAAGAATTTCATTAAGGGAAGAAGAAATTACAAATTTATTAGGATTTCAAACAATAATTACCTATGTCGTCCCATCTCACTAAAATATCATGAATCGTGATTTTATATTATCGTAGGATAAATCGTGTCTTTTTTATTTTTTTAAAAAGGTGTTTTAATTAATTTTCTCTCTCCTTGTTTTCAATCTATAAATTCCCCTCATTTTTTCTTCTCTGACCCAAAAACTCCTTCTGAGGAGAGAGAAAGCTCAGGAAAAACCGTAGAGAGGGAGGGTGGAGAGAGATACAGTGGAAAAAGAGAAGTTTTTTCTCTCTCTTCTTTTTAGTATATATAAGTAATTCAACGTTTTTCCTGATCTGCTTCTTCTTCAAGGTAAATTTTTTTATTCTTGTTTTGAATTGAATTTTAGGTTTTGATGTTTGAGATTAATTTTTGTGTTAGTGAAAATTAGTGATTCGGAGATTCTTTTTGTAATTTTTTTTGATTTTTTTCAGGAAGCGATCTGAGATTTGGAGTTGAATCAAGAGAAGTTGAAGAAAAATGACCTCATTAAGCAGGGAATTAGTTTTTCTGATACTTCAGTTTCTTGAAGAGGAGAAATTTAAAGAAAGTGTTCATAGGTAATTTAGATTAATTGTTTTGTTTTATTTTTGTTAATTTTTTTGATTTTTAATCTGTGAAATCTTTGAATAAGTCGTAATATAAATTATTCGTGTTATAGTATGGTTAACTCTTGCTAATATCGATTTTTGCCTTATTAATTATATAACAATGAATAAATAAACGAATAAATTGAATTTGGGTATTTAACTACATTATTTTTTGTTTGGTAGTAAGGTTATGGTTGGTTGCTGATAATACAAGGGAACTTACTTGTACTTCTGATTTTGTTTCTTTCCTAATTCTTAACTGTGACATTTATTATAATTTGGTTAAGATATGATAATTGATTGATGAATGTGGTTTGGTGAGAATTCAGCATTTCTAACTTTGAATTTTTATGCTTGCAACGCTATCCCACAACTTCATATATACCAGATGAAATTATTTGATAGAAATATTTAAGACTTGTAATCTTATATACCGTATGGAGATTACTGGAGTGTGTTTAATATGCACTCAGTTCTGCAGTGTTCGCCTGTTTTGAATTTAAAGTTGGGACAGGACATCAAGAGTACCGTTTAGATTATGAACATTTGGTTTTTCTGCTGATTCTGCCTTTATGGCATAGAATGAAGTCTTTGTGATGAGATGGACTCGATCATTGGTAACAATACTTGGGTATTGATAGAACTTCCTCCAAGTTGCATATTTATTGGTTGCAAGTCAATTTTTAGGAAGAAAATCAAGGTCGATTGAACTATTGACAAGTTCAAGGTACGATTGGTGGGTGGCAAAAGGATTCACTTTAAGACCATGTACCGACTGTTTCAATACATACGCACTAGTTGCAAGAAAAACCCCGATAAGGTTTCTGATTGGAAGATCTTGTAATACATCAAATGGATGTAAAAACAACTTTTCTTTATGGAGAATTAGAGGAAGAAGTTTATACTATAAAACAACCGGAAGGGTTTGTTTGGAAGAACAAAAAAGCAAGGTGTTTAAGTTAATTATGTCTTTATACGAGCTCATACAATCCCCAAAACAATGGCATGAGATACTGTTATGGGAGTATCTTCTTGAAGGGAATATTTTGTAACCAATTTTATGTTAATCAACAAGTTGTTAAACTTATTAGCTATAAATACTAGCATGTGATAATTGGTTGTGCATGAAATGAAATATGAAATCCTTCCCACTCACTCGTTCCTCTATTCGTCTCTTCTGCCCTTGATAGGCTGGTCCATCATAGTCGTTGCAAATTTTATCTGAGAAAATTGTCTTTTTTCTTCCATTCAAAAGCTTATTATTATTTTGTTGACATTATGTCAATCCAATACTAGCATTCATTGTATCTTGGAGCAGATTTTAAATCACATTCCCAAGACACCAAAGGGGGAGAAGTATAGCTTTAGGAAAGGAGATTTGCCTTGATTGCCATTGAAATAACACTATATTTTTTTCCTTTATTTTGCCTATCAAGATCATAGTATATTAGTTCCTCTTGTTATTCATTGTAATTACATTGTTGGTGTCAATAAAAATATTATTTGCACAACAGAAACAATTTGAGAAAGATGATTAGTAGTCATATTCATCTTGTCTTGTAGATGTTTTACGGTGGATTGTGTTGCTTATTTGGGTAAAGAGATTATTTGTAATGCCAATTTCAAATCTTTTGATTTGCTTTGATTGAGCTTTTATGTATGTTATGTCTTAATCTGATGCTATATTGTGATACTTGTTGGTCAGATTGGAGCAAGAGTCTGGGTTTTATTTCAATATGAGGTATTTTGAGGATTTGGTTACTGGTGGAGAGTGGGATGAGGCAGAAAAGTACTTGTCTGGATTCACAAAAGTTGATGATAATAGATACTCCATGAAGATTTTTTTTGAAATCAGGAAGCAAAAGTACCTAGAGGCCTTGGATAGGCAAGTACTTCTAGGCAATTTTTATAATATGTGCTTGTTAAGTTAATGAATTGAGCTCTTATCTTGTTGGGCTTGTTTTGTCTTTGCAATTGCAGGCGAGATCGTGCAAAGGCCGTGGAAATCCTTGTGAAGGATTTGAAGGTTTTCTCTGCATTTAATGAAGAACTTTTCAAGGAAATCACTCATCTATTAACCCTGGAAAATTTTAGGTATATTATGCTTGAAGGCTCTCTTTCTCTCTTTGCAACATCATTAAACTGTTGGAAATTGTTGAACAATGCAGAGAAAATGAGCAACTATCGAAATATGGGGATACTAAGTCAGCTAGAAGCATAATGCTTGCTGAACTAAAGAAGTTGATTGAGGCCAATCCTTTGTTTCGGGATAAGCTACAATTTCCAACCTTGAGGAACTCGAGGTTAAGGACTCTTATAAATCAGAGGTTGGTGCTTACAAATTTTTTTTTGGCGACATGGCTTTCATCTAGCTGGAAGTAATCTGGAGCTCCCCTGACATTTTTAACCATGAAATCTCAGTTTGAATTGGCAGCACCAGCTATGCAAGAATCCTAAGCCTAATCCCGACATAAAGACACTTTTTGTGGATCATACGTGTGGACCCCCTAACGGTGCACGTGCACCGTCGCCTGTGACCAATCCATTGATGAATGCTGCTCCTGTTCCAAAGGCAGGGGCATTTCCTCCACTTGGTGCTCATGGTGTAAGTGAACATGGATTTGGTACTTCCTCTGTGCTTGGATTTTTGAAAGATGTTAGTTTGATTTTGTGTTCCAAAAATTGCAGCCATTTCAGGCTGCACCAGCTCCCCTTCCAACACCGCTTGCTGGATGGATGGCAAATCCATCTCCCGTACCTCACCCTGCTGTTTCTGCCGGGCCCATGGGTTTAGGTGTCTCTAACAATCCAAGTATGTGTACCAGGAATGTTTTGTCTGAGCAATATGTTAATGTGTTTTGTTACTTTTTTTTATATGTTTGTTCTATGCACAATAATCAAAATTTCCCCTTATGTCCATAATGAAAAGCAGTGTACTCAAGATATTGTATTTTTTACTGCTTTTGATTTGATATTCTTAAACCTTTTGATCAAGGTGCCATGTTCCATGACTAATTTCTTCTTTTTGATGTGGAATTTCTACTCCATGAAGCTGCTATAGTGAAGCGCCCAAGGACTCCTCCGAACAATAATTCGGCTATGGATTACCAAACAGCAGATTCGGAGCACGTGTTGAAAAGACATAGACCTTTTGGAGCTCCAGAAGAAGTTTGTGAACTTTCCTTATCTTATTTTGTTTCTAAGAGTAGGAACTTTTGAAATCTATTTTACCTAACTTGTGTAATTTCATAATTCTTTCAAAAGTAGGTTTGCCAAACAATCCAAAATTTGCCCGTATAAATGCTGCAATGTACATATTGAATATGTGTATCGTGTAAAATCAACTATTATGACATTAACTAAGGCTGGTGGAGATTAAAAGGGATATTTTTATAGTTAGATGTTTGAGATCAAAGACTGTAGAGGTTAATCTTGCCAAAAAAGAAAGCTTGTTTAGTTCAACATGTTTGTTGAATCAAGTTATTTTTGAATTTGTTTGCTTTTTTCCAGTCACATTTGAAAAAAGTATCAATAGTAGGCTGAAAGCAACTTCTAAGTTTGCTCAAAGACATTGAAAGTTGGCGCTGTTTGGACCAATCAAAAAGTGTTATACTGAGATTCTTTTACCTATATACGCAAGTTCCCATTGTGTAGTACTTGATTGTGGTGACTTAGATGTGCGTCATTGTATCGTACTATCATGTACTGCGATTGATATAATTTTTTAAACTTATCTCGTGCACAAGTCCTTGTTGAGGAAAGTGTTTGTCAGGTTCTTGCAGTATAATAATTGTGAGGAGATTCTAACTTTGAAATGCTTTTTCTGGTTTATTGGCTAACAGGTCAACAATTTACCTGTGAACATTCTTCCTGTTACATACAACAGTCAAAGTCATGGTCAAAGCTCATATTCTTCTCTTGACTTGCCGAGGGATGTGGTTATGAGTTTGAACCAGGGTTCTACTGTCAAGAGTCTTGATTTCCATCCATCACAGCAAGTTCTGCTCCTAGGTTATTCACGGTTGCTACCTTTTCTTTCAGTGACCTCTTTTCGCTTTTACTGTGATTGAACTTTTGATTTTGTTATTCAGTGGGGACAAATATGGGTGAAGTCATTGTATGGGAATTAGTGAGCAGGGAGAGGATTGCTTATAGAAATTTCAAGGTTTGGGAACTTGGTTCATGTTCTATGCCACTGCAGGTTTGTTTTCTAAAATTTAGTTGTAGATCATGTGTCTCTTTACTAACTATTCTCTATGTACTGATACTATTGCTACCCTTGGTATCTTTCAATAGGCTTCTTTGGCAAGTGATTATACTGCATCAATCAATCGTGTCACGTGGAGTCCTGATGGAACCGTTTTTGGTAATCTATATACGTGCTAACTGCCATATTCTTGGATTTAATGCTTTAAGTTGTGCAGTATGCTTCAAGGAGTTTCTGCTCTGTGGAGCTCTTTTCCTTTCATTTTCAGTAAATTCATCCTGCTATTGGCTGTGAAGTTCATCTTCTTTTTTCAATAATGCAGGTGTTGCATACTCAAAGCATATCGTACATATCTACTCCTATCACGCCCCCAATGATTTGAGAAACCATTTGGAGGTTTGTGTACTTAGCAGCTTCTTTATCAAGTCTAATATATTGATTTCAGTGCGTCTTGTACGAGGTCGTCTCACCATAAGACCATACGAGTAGCCCAATAAACATAATGAAAATATTTTTAAAAAATTAAATACATGACCCAAAGCATGATTTCACCAAAAGGAAAAAAAAGGATGAATGATTTAATTCGGTGAAAAAATTGGCAATAAATATAAATTGAAAAAAAAAATTTAATTATAAAAAAAAATAACCGAATACAAAGCCTGATTCATGGTAAGGAGATGACATTCTGTAATGAATAAGAAATTAGAAATTTTTTTAATGTTTTTTCATCAAGATACTTCTTCGCTTGTTCTTCTTTGCTTTTTTAATGACCAGCTTTCTCGTCTCATTCTTCTTTATTAACGCAATATATACATTCTTCAAGTACATTCGAGGAATCTGCAAATGAAGCAAAAAATATTACCTGAACAGATTTTTTCAAAAATACTAAAAACTCAAAAGCTGGGAAAAGGTAACATTATCTGCAGAACTGTTACTCAATGTAATGTTTGAGATAAATTAATGGAGAAAATGATAGATTGAGGGATTATGGGACGAAAAATTGTGAAAGTAATGACGGAATAGAAAGAGGGATTGTGATTTAGTGAATAAGTGAGATAGAAATATTATAGAACTGCTTGTAATGCTTCTAAGTCGTTTAACGCTTTTAGTTTTATTTGAACTTTAAAATTTGTTTTTTTTTATTTATTAAAAACCGCTTTTACATTTTTTTCCGTTTTTAATTATTAATAATAATAATAATAATAATAATAATAATAATAATAATAATAATAATAATAATTTTGGTCAACCCATTGAAAAAGGCTCTCACAATGAGATTTTCTTGATTAAGAATTTGTATATTGGTTTGTGTTTGTAGAATCCTAAATGTTGGCATCTCTCCTTGACAGATTGAGGCTCATGTTGGTAGTGTTAATGATCTCGCCTTCTCTTATCCTAATAAACAACTATCTATTGTTACTTGTGGAGAGGACAGACTTATTAAGGTAAGTAACAACTCTTTATTTTTCATTATTTTATGTTTATGTTGCTTTTACCAGGAATAGACCTGAGAATCTTGCTGTCGCTAGGTGTGGGATGCTGTCACTGGAACCAAGCAGTATACCTTCGAAGGCCATGACGCGCCTGTGTATTCTGTTTGTCCCCATTATAAGGAGAATATTCAGGTGTGCATAGCATCCAAATTATCTTTGAAATTTTCTTCCAACTATACTTTTAGTTGAGATTTCTAGCTGTGTCACTTTGATGAAAGTTATGTAAATGATACATAGAATTTCTATATGGCTTCTGCCATGAATAAAAGTGGGATAACCACATGTTCTGCTGTTTTTTCTGGAAACTGAAATTAACTGCACTTATTTCAGTTCATTTTTTCAACCGCAACGGATGGAAAAATAAAAGCATGGTTGTATGACAACGTGGGTTCTAGGGTAGATTATGATGCGCCAGGTCACTCATCAACGAGGATGGCATATAGTGCAGATGGCTCAAGGTAAAGTATCAGTTGCATCTTTCCCAGTACATCTCTGAAATTGGTAAAGTGTATTGAACTTGTGTTTTGTCTCTGCATCTTATTTACAAAGAATGTATTTTTTCTCTCCTCAAGATTGTTCTCATGCGGGACTAACAAAGAGGGAGAATCCTTCCTAGTGGAATGGAATGAAAGTGAAGGAACTGTCAAGCGTACATACCTTAGCCTTGGAAAGCGTTCTGTGGGAGTTGTCCATTTTGATACCACAAAGAACAGATTCCTTGCTGCTGGGGATGAGTTTTCTGTCAAATTTTGGGATATGGATAGTGTTAACCTTTTAGCTACAGCCGATGCTGGTGGGGGGTTGCTGGTAATGTATTTTTCTTTGGAAAAAATTGAATGTTTTTATGATTTTTTATTATCAAGAATGCTGGTTCCTTACTCTCCTTTTGTTATATTCCAGGCTTCTCCTTGTATTCGGTTTAATAAGGAGGGAACTTTATTGGCTGTATCAACCAGTGACAATGGTGTAAAAATTCTAGCTAATACAGAAGGGTTTAGGTTACTGCGTGCTGTAGAGAATCGTCCATTTGATAATTCCGCTTCCGCTTCTGCTGCGATTGTCAAGGTATGTGTTCTCACATTTTTCCCCCTTAGTTAATGGTTTTTCTCTATGTTCCTGATTTTAGCTCCAAGAGTAAAACCCTTTCTGTTGCTAACTAAATCTCATTTTTGCTTATCCAGGGCCCTACAATGGGTGTATTTCCTACTGCAAATGCTGCTGTTGGAGCCAGCATTGCAGATCGAACAGCTCCTGTGCCAGCCATGGTTGCTATGGTATACCTTTGTTTTTGTCTTTGTCTACGATTGAGTCATGTTCATAAAATGTTGGGACTAGTGTATCTAGCAATATATGCCTGCAATGAAAGTTTCTTCGGATTTTGGCAGAATGCTGATAATCGAAGCGTGGTAGATGTGAAACCAAAGTTTCCAGATGAGTCAGCTGATAAGTCAAAGATCTGGAAGTTAACTGAAATAAGTGAATCTTCACAGTGTCGTTCGCTCAGACTTCCTGATAGTATATCAGCAATGAGGGTAGGGTCTGGACCTGACAAGTTTTCCTTTAAACCTTTATTTGTTTTGTTTAGGTTGGATACTTGGATGTCTATAGTTTTCTTCTCAACAGTTTTTTCTTCTTACTGGCCTAATTTATAAATTCTTGTTTAGAAACTCCCAGGCCCAAGCCTGTATTTTGACAAGTATACACTTATCATCATGTTATAAAACTGTTCTGATGCTATACTTTT
Source organism: Amaranthus tricolor (assembly GCF_026212465.1). Lineage (NCBI taxonomy): Eukaryota > Viridiplantae > Streptophyta > Magnoliopsida > Caryophyllales > Amaranthaceae > Amaranthus > Amaranthus tricolor. The sequence goes on along the minus strand of NC_080052.1, from coordinate 7,585,718 downwards.
GATATTACCTACATTTTTGCTACCTTATCTGAGAATTATTAGTTAGCCTAGTGGTTGAGGGCTTTCCCTTTCACCCTTGTGAGATGTTTGGTTCTTATCCCTTTTTTTGGATTAATTCCCTCTCTCTCTGTACCAGTTAGGATTCTCTAGCCATGCCAACCAATGTGTTTTTGTGAACAACTTCTTTGCTTATGCTAGAATTTTTTCCCAAACTTGTTGAGCTGTGGATGGCTGAGCGCTTTTTATAGGAGTTTTCCTGATATTCAGTTCTAAGCGTAGGTAGTATATGCTTTTCATTCCATATAATATTTGGCTGGAACTTAAATACATGATTAATCCAGCAATTTCTATGAGTTAAAGGTTGAACTATATTTCCTCCTGCAGTTCTATATTTTGGGAAGTGGTTGATTTCTGTCTTCTATTTGTTGGTTTTCCTGTGCATCTTTTGTGGTCTTATTATAGTTGAAAGGCCATATGTTGATCGTCGTTTCTTTATTATTTTAGGTCTCAAGGTTGATCTATACAAATTCAGGACTTGCTATACTGGCACTAGCATCGAATGCTGTACACAAGCTTTGGAAATGGCCTAGGAATGACAGAAGCTCGACTAAGGTATGGTTTTTAGAACCCAGAATTTCATATGGCCGTGTTATTTCCTTTTCACTCGAGTTAACTCTTCTATTTACAGGCAACTGCAACTATTGCTCCCCAACTATGGCAACCTTCAAGTGGGATATTGATGACCAATGATTTAAGTGACACAAATCCTGAAGATGCAGTTTCTTGCTTTGCACTTTCGAAGAATGATTCTTATGTTATGTCCGCTTCAGGAGGGAAGATCTCCTTATTCAACATGATGACTTTCAAGGTAATTCGCGATGACAATTTTCTTTCATCCAGTCCCCATGCAGTTGCCACCCTACGACCTACAAGTAGTTGCAAGAAGGCATCCGTATATCTTGCAAAATAACTGTGCTTTATTTTAAATTCTTTGTTATGCGATTACCATTCCCTTTACAAGCGCATCCTTGAGTATCCAAGGGCCCATTTATTTTTTGCTAGGCCTGAAGTTGCTCAAGGACCTTTCCTTTTTCATTGATTGAATTATCCTTTTTTGTTTCAAGTGCACAGTTTTCTCTTCCTTTGGCTAGCCCACAGCTGGAGAGGGGTCACTGTTGTTGACTTTAGTTCCTACATTGGTCTGCTTTTTAGTCGGCCCACCTTATGTTGAGTTTTCATAATGCAGACAATGACAACATTCATGCCACCACCACCTGCGGCAACATTTTTGGCGTTTCATCCTCAAGATAACAACATTATTGCCATTGGCATGGAAGATTCGTCCATTCAAATATACAATGTTCGAGTTGATGAGGTCATAACTTTGTTAACTTTTTCTAATCTATATTTTATGCGGAAGTTATCCAACTCTAATTGTTAACGTGTTAGATGCATTATTTATACAGGTTAAGATTAAACTTAAAGGGCATCAGAAGAGAATTACTGGCCTGGCATTCTCTAATGTTCAAAATGTGCTTGTATCTTCTGGTGCTGATTCTCAGGTAATAATATGATGTACTGTTTGCTATTGCTTGTGCAAACCATAGTTACCTGGAACACGGAATGGACTGGCAAATTGTGACCCAGATTGTTTGTCCTGTCTGTGCAACGAATACAACCCATTAGTTGACATTGGTGACCCTTATCTAAGAAAAAGAAAATAACAGAAGAGAGAAAGAAACATAGAATTTTAAAAAATCGAGAGGCGGTGAATGGTGATGTACAGTTGCCTGCTCATATTCTTTTGTTAGCTTACACTAAACCTAAATGATTTCTCATTGTCACGGCCCCACATGCTTTTCTTTATTGACTTTTCAACTTTACATTTATGAATCAGTGACTAAAACATTAGATTTTAATTTTTTATGAGAAAATTAATGCTTTTACTGTAATGAACGATTGTTTTTTGAATGTTTTACTACCCTGTATGAGCATATTATTGAATTTGGAGTTATTTTCAACAGACTTAATTTATTAATTATTATCCATTCATCTCTGATCGTCCCTGATTAAGTAGTGTTCCCCGTTCCCTTCGCACGTCCCATATCCTGTACCGATTTGTGTTCCAGGTAACAATTGTGCACACAACTATAGCCTAAAGGGCACACTGGCTATCACATACAGTGAAAAGATCTAGCTGTATTTATGTTGGATGGAACTGATGCAAAAGTAACACTACCAAAGCAATGTGAAGATGTAAAAAGGGGAAGGGAAATTTTACTCCCCTAATTCTTTAATGAGGAAATTGTCAATTACTTCTTTGGGATCTACCAAGCCAAGTGATTTCCGTTGCCTCTATTCTTGCTGTAATTTTGTGTGCAACACTATCTTATAAAACTCAATGTTAATTAAGTCCTAGTAAAATTCTTTTAAAAAATACTTCGTGAGCATTTCGAAAAAAAACTTTATGCAACATGTCATACTTTTCTTCTGGTATTCATTTGTATCTTTTTTGATTAGTCGTATTGATAACGGCTCATTATTCATTGCTCATCTTTTCAGCTGTGTGTTTGGAGCATGGATGCTTGGGATAAGTTGGCTAGTAAATCTTTACAAATCCCTAGTGGTCGAACTGTGAATCCCCTTGTTGATACACGGGTTCAATTCCATCAAGATCAAACTCATTTGTTGGCTGTACATGAAACACAAATTGCTATATACGAGGCTCCAAAACTTGAATGTCTTAAACAGGTTTTTCCTCTATGGATAGTTGCTGATAGACCTAATCGTTTGACATTCGTATTTGATGACTGAAAATGACCTTTTTTCCTCTCTTCAGTGGTGTGCTCCTGAATCAAAAGGCCCTATAACACATGCTATGTATTCCTGTGATAGCCAGTCCATATATGTTAGCTTAGAAGATGGAAGCGTCAGCATTCTTACTGCTTCAAACCTTCGAATGAGATGTCGGATTAATCCAAATGCATACTTGCCTCCTAATCCAAGGTATATACAGCTTAATTTTTACCAAGCATGGCATTTGACACTTGGTAGTTGGTATGAATCAACGTTACGAACGAAATTTGATTTGATACGGGAACAGAAATGGATTCGAGAAATGTTAATTTAGAGTTTTGGATACGTAAGAAATGTAGGTGCACTTTTATTTTACAACAAAAAAATTGAGTAAAGAAGGTAAGAAAAGAAAATGTCTAAAAAGAAAAGAAAAAAAAAAAGAAAAGAAAAAAAAAAATCAGAATCGTTAATCTAGACTTTTGAAAACAAAAGTTCCGAAATAGGAAGTTTTTGGTTTCTGATTACTGTAGTATGAATAACCATTTTATTCATAATTGTGTTAACAAGCTGACATTCTTGTTGCTTTGACAGTATGAGAGTGTATCCATTGTGCATCGCAGCACATCCGTCAGAAGCTAATCAATTTGCACTAGGACTTACTGATGGTGGCGTTTGTGTGCTTGAGCCGCTAGAATCAGATGGGCAATGGGGTACTTCTCCTCCTGCCGAAAATGGCGCAGGCACTAGCAATGCATCTGGAGCAGCTGGGACAGACCAACCACAAAGATGATTCAAACACTCTGCTTTTCGCTAATCAAACGAAATGTCTTTTTGTACAGTCACCTTGCTCCTGGTTTCGCCGCACTTTTTTCAGAGGGAAGCTACAGGGGTAAAAAAGGTCATTAACCAACCTTCTGAATTGGAGATTATTCTCATTGATGAGGCGCAACGGATTAGGCAACCACATTCTCTAGTATACAATTAGCTGTTGCATTTCTTCAATGAGATTATAGTCGCGTTCTGGTTGTTTATCCATAGGGAAGGATGGATCTGTCATTGACAAGATCCGTATGACTAACCCCATATGTTTTTCTTTGATTTGGACGGACGTTGGGAAGTATTTATTCACCTCCTTTTTTTAATAACTTTTTACTAGAAGAAACCCGATTTTTTTAAGATTAGTGTTTTTTTTTTTTTTTTTTTTTTTTTTTTTTTTTTTTTTTCGGTCAGTTGGGGATACTACTCTTAGAGTCTAATAGGTCGATGAAAACATGTATTCTATTGCAACGTAGTTCTGTATCCGTACTCTCTGTAACGGCTAATACTTACAAAATTTTTTGAAGTACTTATGTATAATGTATTTCTCATTTACTAGCTTTCCATAACATAAACGGAATTAACTGTATTTTTGCGTAAAAGTATACTTTTGTTAGAAAAAATATGAAATCTAATCATTATATAGAGCATATGTTACTACAATGCATCTTGCGTCTGTATCGGTGTATCTTGGAGTGTGTTGTGGTCAAAAACAACGTTCTGGTGCAGCTGCTGTCTTGGTGTGTTCTGGTTGTTCAAAAGTGGTTATTGTGCTGCGGGTGTTTGGGTCTGCTGTGCAATCGGGGTTATCAGATCAGCTGTTGCTGGTTCTCTTTTTGGTGCTGGGTCAGCTGTGCTTGGGTTTTCAGATCAATCTGTTGAAGTGTGCGGTTCAGTCTCTGTGTTTGCTGTGGTGGTGGTCTATCAAAGATTGAAGATGGGTTTTGTGCTATTGGATTGTTTTGTTGTGAGATAAATCTCTACGTGTTTGGGTTTTCTATATTGGTGCGCAAGGTGGTTTCTTTTTGTTTGGTGTGTAAGGTGGTAGTGGGTGTTACTTGGTGTGACAATCTCTACTTCTTTCTCGGTCACTCATGCTTTTCTTTGAGTGCTCTGCTTCTTGGCCCCTCTTCCAGTAGGGTTTTTATGCTGGCGGTTTTAAGTTCTCCAAGTTGCAGTCCTTTTTTTTCTATTGTTAATAAGATTCCTAATTTTCTAAGAAAAAAGGAGCATATTTATACTCCCTTCTACCTCCTTTTAAATGTTTTATTTGGTTATAACATATTTGTTAATATACTATTTCAATCTTAAATATTTCTAACTGTGCTTCAGTAAAATTATAAAAAGTTGACATTAATAAAATTTATAAATAGACGAATTAAATAAGAATTCATTTGACTATGTTTTAACTTTTAGATTATAAACAAATTACATAATAAGAGTGATTTATGAATAATGTTGAAAAATCAAATGTGACATTTAAAAAGAATAAAAGGGAGTATTTATATACATAAATTTTCTAAATAATTAAATGAGCATGAGAAATAAAACAATTAAAAGAAGCAAGATATTCTTTATAATTGCTAACAAAGTATGAAAAATAATATAAATTTACAACTAAAAAAAATTTAATTATATTCCTATATTGTATCAAGTACAAACATGAATTCAATAGGCTCTCTTGGTTCTATTGGGAAATGAAATTGTACACTTGTTCCACGTATCCCTCTTATAATTTGTAATATACATGATTGTCACTACAAAATTGCAAGATTAATAAGTCTTATAAATGTCTTTTTCTTGAAAGTATTTATCAAAATATTCAATTTAGAAAAAAATTAGACATACTCAGCATCGAGAAAAATATTAATAGTATTTGTTTTCTAGTGATATTACTTATCAACATCATTGTACCTTCAATCTTTTTCTGGAAAATATTTACATCAAAATATTATTTATATTGGGTAAACCCGTAAATATTTGTGTTTATTGTTTGTATTGTTAATTTCCTTCAAATGTTGTTTTTACTCTTCATTGCTCTTTCATTGCAAATAAGAGCAAAAGGTTAGACTATTGTAGAATAAACGTAAGGTTAATCATTTATGTGCAAATGAATTAAATGTTGGCCTTTTAATGAAAAATTTCCTACTTTCTTTATCCCACTAAATATGCTACATTTGTCGAAGTCAAAACCAATTTGCAACGATTCTTTAAATAATACACGAGCTTACATTCACCATCCACAAGCGCGGCTCGCTCTTATCTCATCAACTTGTTCTTTTCCCTAATCAGCAATGGCTCCCAATGTGTCATTATAAATTTGTGTTTCGGTCATAAAGAAAGATGCACATAGAGATACCAATTGATTTGAGTCCAGATGAAGGGTGCATTTACATCGGTTTACATTGACTATTATTTCACAAACGTTTTCTGTACACAAAAATGAAGCAGCAAGCACTAACAAGAAAACTAATTACGGTGTCTCCCAGATTTCGTACGCCTCTTGGTATTGGAAGGAGTGGATTGCATTTGAGGCACAGGCAACACCGTTCCTCCTTTTAGGCTACCTGCATCTCCTACACTGCCAATTTTTCTTTGCGCTTCAATGTAGATTTTAATATCTCTAATCTGTTATTGCCAAAATCAAGATTATGTAAGAAGTTTTTGTCCACGGGAGATCACAAGTCAAATGTATAAGACTCTAGCAACTTCGCCCAAAGCCTTATGTAATCTGATAAGAAAGAGTGAAAAGATATTACCTGCTCCTCCAGATCAAGTATATGCTCTTCCCCTGCTTTCAGAGATTTCATTTCCCTGGCACAAAAGAGGAAATCAAGATTTGTGATAAAGTCTAAACACAAAGAGCCTCCTCTCATCAAAATGACATCATGAAAGTAAAAGGAGGTCAACAGGGGCGGAGCAAAAATTGATAAATTCTTTAAAGGGCCCAATTTATAAAAATTGTGATATTTTTATCAGAACCTCCCCTGGAGGTCAATTAATAGAAACATTGCTGATAAAAATCATGTCATAATGTTTTTTTCCGTCACGCTAAAGCCTTTAATCCGCTCCCACCAAGACCAAGACAGGGTTTGCAGGGACGGATGCATTCAACCTACCCTTGTAATGTAATGATAAAGAGATTGTATTCGATTAGCCCTTGATGTTATGATGCTTGCATTGCCTGCCTTGTTAAAATATTGACCACATTTTGAAAACGATTCCTATTATTTGCCAGTGGTGGAGAAAGTATATTACAGAATAATGACACCAAAACATAAAGTTCTCAGCAGAAATCTAACCTCTCTTCAATTTCCTTCAGCTTTTTCTTATACTCTTCCTGGCCCTTGATTAGAGAGTGATTCAACTAAAACAAGAGTAATAGGTATGTTGAGCAAATGAAAAATAATGTAGAGTAACAATATTGATAAATTAAAGACAAAGTAATGATTCTTTCATATGTTCGAACATTTATCATCAAAAAGTTCAATAAAATAAAGAGAACTCACTTCCATAACAAGTTTTTTGTCTTCTTCACAATTTTCAAGTTTGCACTGTAGCTCGTGTATCTTTGTTGTTACAGCGTTCTCTATTGCTTCAGCAACGGTATTCTCCTTTTTACTTTTAGCCTCGACAAGTAGAGATTCATAATACTGGAAAAGGAGACAAAATTGAAAATTTATCAGTCATTGCCTTTTTTACGGAGGACGTAACAAATTTCAAAACCCAACTCCTTAGCCTAAGTCGAGCATTTTAGCAAGCAACACCTTTTTAATCGTCTAAAGAAGCACTTCATCTCTTTGTTTAGTGTGCAAATAGTTTGAATTTGGCACTGACGATTTCCTCCATAAAATAATATTCGGCAATATAATTATTGTTAGGTGTTTAAATATTTGATAGTTTCATGTATGTAAATAGTTTCATTGATTAAGTACTCAATTTAGCTTTAAAAAAATTTAGCTTATCTTTCTAATAAATAAGTACCAATACCATCTTTATAATTTGGGCACAAAAAATGTGTTTGTGACACGAGAGACTTAAAAGTTTGGTTTTAGTATTTTAGTATTAATACTTCTCATTCATGAAAGATTCACTTTAGTTCAATACTTTTCTATTTGAAATGTATTGCCATTGATTAATCAAAAGTGATCCATGCTTGGTTTTTTAGGAATTAACCCCAAAAAGGCTTACATGCTTAGTTCCTCAAGCATGCCAATAAAACAGAGGAAGTACAAACACTAGCCAAACTAAGTGAAGTCCTGATCATAGCAAAAGTCACCTGTCTTTGGTTCTCCAGTTGAGTAGCAAGAAGATGATTGTACTCATCAGTGATCTGTTGCATAGAAGATATAACAAGCAATTAGATCTTAACAGATATTTGGGCTAGTATACAAGAATTGAATGTTCAAACTTCAGGAAAACATGTTAAAACTAAATGGGAGCACTTGACTCAGGTTTATGGTTCCAGATAAATGAGTGGTTCAATATTAACCATAGCATAATTTAAAAAAAAAAATCACCACCAAAGGTTTTATCAAATGTAAAAAAGTCATTAAAGAAAAAAACCGCTTCAACTTTGCTGCTGAAGAGAGCATCACCAATTTCAGAATCTTCGCTGTGGTCACAGGTACCACAATCTCCATCATGGGACTTGCACTGTGAGTCGAGCAGTACTGATTTTCCATCAGTTTTGGAATGATTTAACCGGTGAACATAACTATCCCCCTCATAATCCCAAACTCTCTGAGTCTCTAAATTGAGAGAATAGCTATGGTGTGTATCTTCCCAATGCTTGAAAGTGTGTCCTTCTTTATACCTAAAAGCAACAATAGGAATCTTCAGCATTTATCATTTACAAAGCAGTAAAAAGCAAATCTTTTAAAGTATCCACTTAGGCTAGATATGATTATTTTATATTGTAGGTGTTGAATTACCCTCAAAAATATTGATTGATGATTTGAACTTGAAGGAAACAAGAACAAACACATTTGGGCAGCATTACAAAGCTCACAAAAATGAGGCCAAAACACACGGACAAACTCAATGTTTTAGAGTTCTAGGCTTGAGACAAGAACACACTCAATCTCCCCTAAGATTAATGCTCACGAACAAAGTATTAATTGAATTACTGCTTATTTGGATAGACACGTAGATAAACAATTTTTAAAACTACAGGTTTTTTGTTTTTATGTTCAACTCTGCTTTTTATTCATGCATATGTGCCCTTTGAATAGAGCTTACGGATCAGTTATAGGAAACTAAAAGAGTGCAAAAACAAAAAGCCACAGCCTTTCAACTTGCTGAACAGGTTCGGTATTGAAAGACTCCAAAACTAATAATTAACTACTATTTAAGCATACTGAAGTGTACTGATTCATTAGCAATAATCAGAAGCAGCCAAACCATTTAGCAACTAGATACAAGTGATTTCTAAACTTGCTTTGATCTTTATTATGTCGAATTTAAATTAAAATAAAGCAATAAGTATATAAAAGTAATAAACCCAACAGCCATAGAACTCATCAATTGTATGTCCAAACCACAACTAGGACTTTAATTCCATGCAACGCATCAAGCTCTATGTTGAACCCTCAAACCAAGTTAAACAAGTAAAAATTTGTGTTTGTGCATGAATGTGGAAAAATCAAGGACTTCTAAAACAAGTGCAACAGATTCATGAGCCAAAGAACTGTTAAGTGGACTCGACTTTGAATCATTTTACCTCCCACACCCAACAAAGCCACAAATGATGCAGACCCAGAGGTTCTCTGATGTATCACAAACAGAACAATTGGGTTTATTATCCTGCTGCTGGCATAATCGGCAAACCTGATGACATGCAAACCTCTAAAGATCAGAACATATTTATTCTAGGCTATTGATCATTATTCCTCATTACTTGAGAACATAATAAAGGTGTTATTCCTCACTATAGAAATTCATAAGCTACTGAACCACTAAAATCAGCACATATTGAGAACATAATAAAGGTGTTATTGTAATTTGTCATACTACAAGGAAACACAAGACTTGAGGTCCAAAATATTTCGTATAGCTCGTCTTTAACCAAAGCAAAAGGAAAGTTTTTTGGGTCAAAATGAAAACAAGCACACAAGGATGTACAATATAATAGCACAAGCAGTATATTAAGTCATATTCTCATGTTGCCGAAAAATCTTTTCCAACTGTTCAAACATAATAAAGCTGACCAAGGTTATCTGGTTACCCTGAGACACTGCCACCATTAATTGATAGTTTAAATGAAATTGTATTTTTCATTTGAAGAGTTTGAAGGTGCAACGGGATTCCGGCTAAAGCATGAAGCATCATGAAAAAGTACACACTTCATCCTATAATAGATTAACTATAAGGGGTATGAAAGGCACCACAGTATAATTTTGTTAAGCTTGATAGAGAAGGTAAGCAATGATAGGAAAAGGAGACACAGTATCTCATTTCTACAAATATAAGGCAGATAAAAGAGAAGAGTTATAAGGAAAAAAAAAAACTGTTACTTCTATAGTTTCTTGGGAGAGAAATTATCCTCTCGAAAGCTTAATAATCTGTTCTGTATTTTCCAGTCAATATCTTCATCTTCATTACATGTTCCACCAGTCATGGCAGTTCATAACACATGCATATAAGGTGCATATCTTCTCGAGATGTAAAACATTTCTACAAATTTACTGCTCTTAAATAAGAAGATAAAAAAGGGGTTATTTTGGTGGGGTTTTTCTGTTGGGGGGGGGGGGGGGGGGGGGGGGGTTGTTGGGGCACTGTGGGAGTTGTTTAAGCATCAGAATGAGGTAAGGATATCAAGAATACACATCATGGCCTAAGGTATTCTTACAATTGTACCTCATAGACATGCAATAGAGCGCCCCTCATCATTCTCATGCCTCTTTTTTAATGAGGTTGAGGCATAGAAAAAAATCGCGGTCGCGGATGCGTTTGCGGAAACGGTTACGGTGTCGCGGAAAACGGTTATAAAGAGAAATGACGCAAATCGCGGCCGATGTGTTGTGATTTATGGATAAAAAAAATCACATAAGGGGTTTTGAACTTATAATTGCATTTTTGTTGTTGAACTACAATTATTATGCAATAATATGCAACTAGCTATTATAATTGCAATATTTGATTCTTTTAGTGTATAATTAATTCACTTATTAGTTATTAGTTAATTATTTTGTTTATCAACTAAAATTATGAGTACTATAAATTAAATAATCGTAATAATTAAAGTTAATGGGTATAAATAAAATTTTAACGGGAAGACAAATAACGTTGTAACGGTGAAATATCGTTATAACGGTAAAATAACGGGCGTTACATGTTATATAACGGTCAACGTGGCATTTTGATCGTGAAATTTCCTGAACCGTTATATAATGGGATTTAACGTCGCGGCAACTTTCAAACAAGTTATATAACGGGCGTTACGTAACGTAACGGGGGAGTGTTTATTCCATGGGTTGAGGCCTTCTTGCACCATACAAGATACATGCGTTCTGAATCTAAAATTCTTATAGCTAGTATGCTTTCATTTTGAATATAACACTAAAGATTTTTATTAAGTTAAAGTTCCAATGTAACCCAGTCAAAAGTTATTACACCTGCTCTGTATTCTATGAAGCGGAAACACAACCATTAATGCTAAATAATAAACAAAACAACTTCGGTCGTACAAGCTATTAAATTTTTCCTTTTATTTTTATAGAAGGATGGGCAATATTACAATTCCAAACTGATCAACTTCTTAAGAGCTAAGATAGAAACAAATCTAATGGAAAACATGTAAAAATTAAGGCCTTCAAAATTACACAATAGAGACCATTTTAATTCTATGAATCTAACCCTACTAAGAACATTCAGCAACAATTTTTTTCTTCCGTGTCAATGACCCTTATAGGGTAAATGATTGGTGGAAATTATCTCTAACTTGAGGGTTGGAAGGAACTTTGAAAAGCTTTTAAATAAAATTTATTAATACCATTCTCTCAGGAAAAAAGCATATATTGGAAATGAAAATAGAGAGGAAGTAATTATCTGGAGATGATGTAGAAACTATTTGATTTTGAGAAATTGAATATCCCACTTCCACATTCTATTCACAATCCTCCGGGGATTAAAACGTAGAATCAAACTTGAGACTTCCTCCTCATTCCCTAACCCACCTTGCTCTAAGTCTTCCACCCAATCCTTCTACAAAAGTATGAAATTAGATTTAACCTATTGTTTCTAGCAATCAGTCATTAATTTATGCAAGTAGGCTGACAAATAGACGACAATTCTTTACAGTAAATCATTTCACCAAATACTGAAGGTTTAGCATGATCAAAATGCTCTATAAAACACCAACATTTGCAAAAAAAAAAAAAAAAAAAAAAAAAAAAAAAAAAAAGATAGATACTTGAGGTTTAACAATAGATATAACCTGGCAAGACAAATAAGTCCATTTGGAAATGCAAGAACATTGAAATGAATGATCACAAAGTGTACTCTGTATTCCACTCGTATCTTGGTCCAACCTCTCTACAATCAAAAACAACATCATTATGAACGTATATGAGAAAAAACCATAAATGATGAGAGCAAGACTAACCTAGACAAATGGGGCAAGTTGGCAACTCTGTGTAACCAGGTGGACGAGTGCTAGCAATTTCAGCCAATTTGGTAAACTCCAATGAAAGAACAAATAGAATGTGACATATCTCAACCTAATGATAATAAAACCATCCAGCATCACCACATATGATCCATATAATTTTCAAGGAACTCTAGTAATAAGATCAATTCTCTATTAGCAAATTGCAAAGAACTGTAGTTTTTTTTCTTTCATATTGCAATGGACTATAACGTGCACATTTTATTAATGTGAAAGTCACATGCTACTAGCTATCAAACAGTCAGAAACAACTTATTTCATCACTATCAAGGTTGGGATTGGTACATCGGACCCCAAATGGAATTGGGGTGATGGAAAGTTGTATAAGAAAATTGAACAGAGAACTGGTTCAAATCAGTCTAACTGTTTTAGAAGTTTACTAATCATATATCAAGATATTGGTTGTTGTCAATAAAATTTATCTTATATTGTCATTCTATAGCAAATTTTACAATTTTCAAATTTCAATTAAAGATTACTAACCTCAGGTGGCGAAAATCTTTTCCCATTGAAGCTACGATAAAATGCATCAGCTGAAACTTGATTACCGGTTCGAATAAGCACACTGTATCTATCCTCTATACCATCATTCCTATCATCCCACCAAAAAAATCACACATTTGAATCAACAAACTTAAAAATAAATAAAAAAAAAACCACGAATTCTAAACTGAATTTGAACAAAACCAAATTACCTAATTATATGCAATTCAGTGAAATCGGCAATTTGGGGCCCGAAAAATCGAAGAAGATCATCGGAGGAGAAATAATTAGGAACAGCGACTATAAAGAGGAGATTAGATAAATTTGAAGATGAAGAGTGGCCTTCAAGAGTACGAAAGAGATGAATTATGCCTCTGCGTTCGACAATTTTAGGGTTAGGGTCAGGATTTGAATTAGATGGAAGAGAACGAAATAGAGGATGGTCTGTATCTACTGAATGAATTCGGATTGAGAACATTTTTGGGGATTTTTCTATTTGACGGAATTTGATCAGAGATTTGACGAACACAGTTTTGAAGGAGTTCTTTCTTCTTCTTTTTTTTTTTTGTTTTTTTTTTCTGGAAAAATTCTAAGGTAATGAATAATAATTTTTTGTATGCATCAACCTTCGAACCTTCGACATGAGAAATGTTTTTAAAAAACCACCAAACCTAAGAAATTTTATTCATTTAATTTTATGAAAACCGTAAATAATATAATATTTTGTTAGTTTTTCTTTAATAAATACTAATTTTTAATTAATTATCGATAACATCTACTTATGAGTTATTTTCCAAGAATAATATGTTAGTTTATTTATTAATTTATAAATTTTTTTTTGTCATATAATTTGTTATTGTTTGATTTTTAACATATCAGAGATATTCTAGGAAAACACGCTTTAAACTGGTATTATTCATCATTAATCAAAAGTTGATGTTATTGTAGGAAATAAGCAAAATGTTGTATTGTTACGAGTAATTTTTCCTTAATTTAAGGATAATGAAAGAATTTAAATTGGGTGATTAGTGATCACTGATTAGTGATTAGTAATTAGTGATTATCATTGTATTTAAAGATGGCTATGGGTTGATTAATCTGTAAATACATCGAATCTAAGCTGGTGATTAACTATAAGCCAATGTCATACGAGGAGTACGATGAAGATTTAGCCAACTATGAGACGAATTTAGAAGAAGAAGTTGGGTTGGATTACCTCATTTGGCACAACCGTCAAATGTGATGGTAGACATGTTCCACATGTGTGGAACCTTTTTACAAAGAAAGAAATTGAAATTATGTGCAATTTCAATAGCATTTGTTAAATTTTTGAGGGTCAATGCGTTAAATCTCTAAAAGGATTCACATTTAAACAAGGTAAATTACTTTTTACTTCTTACTTCTTATTTCTTATGAAAGATGTTTACAATAAAATTCATTCTAAAATTATACAAACATACGAAAAATGAATTTGTCTACATGTATATATTTGCAAATGTTTTGAGCATAAAATAGGATATAACAACGAAAAATCCTGCAACAACGCAGAGGCGGTTTTGGGGTGGTTTAGGGTGATCGATTGAATGGGGCCCCAAAATTGGAAGGCTTGTACATTAAATATTGCACATCATTTTAATAATATCAGTTAGCGCAGCTGGTTAACACTTTAAGATATGGGGTTTCAAAGACCTAGGTGCAAAACGCTATCCTCACACGGAAAAAGAAAATTAAATGAAGAGAAGGCTGTAGTTGACGATTGTACTATGTCAAGTGGGGATTCATAGTTTTTTTATTTTTATTTTTACAATCTCCTATATCCACCAATTTCCTAAGTGAATTTCTCATAAAACTTACATATTTCCATCACTTAAAACTTCCAACATTAAAAATATTTCCACCATTCTCAATACCCACTATTCATTGTTGATCTATTCATCTTCCTTCCAACAACTCAAACACAATTTTTTGCTCATCGAAAAAAGATAAGAAAAAGGTGAAGAAATTTAGAGTATGGATTTTGGTTTATGAATATTGGTTGTATTATATTTTAATGATTGCTAACCTCTATTTATACATGAATTAACAAATTAAACAAGGAAATAAATAATTTCCATAATTAAATGTTTCCTAAAATACTTAGGAGACATTCTCTTTTCCTACATTTCCCCTCAAATTAGGTCGTGCATCACCGATACCTAACTTGCACAAAGTATCTTCAAATGCTTCCACTGTGACTGCTTTTGTGAGATATCAGCAAGTTGATATTTGGATCGAACAAAGGGAAGATTGATGATTTGCTTTTCAAGTTTCTCTTTATGAAATGTTTGTTTATCTCCACATGCCTTGTTTGATCATGTTGGACCGGGTTACTGAAGATGCTAATGGCTACTTGATTATCACAGAATAGTTTGCACGCTTCCTACTACGGGAAGTTCAACTCACACAATAGTTTCCTGAGTCACAAAATCTATGTTACCCCTTTTATAATTCCTCTGAATTCTGCCTCGGCATGCACTTGACAAGGCTACAACTTTCTGTTTCTTACTCTTTCGTGTGACCAAATTTCCTTCTACAAGGGTAAAGTACCCTGAAGTAAGCTTCCTGTTGTCTCGATCACCTGCCCAATCTGTATCTGTATAAGCCATGAGATCAAAATGCCCATTGTTTCTAAATATTACAGCTTTGTTACTAGTGCCTTTCAAGTATCTTAGAATCCTCATTAGTGCACCCATATGAGGTATTTGTGGGAGATGTATGAATCTACAAACAACCCCAACTACATAAGAGATATATGGTCTAGTATGAGCTAAGTAGATGAGTTTTCCCACCAGTCTTTGATATTGATCTTTATCTGCTAACTCCCTATTTTGTGCTGTGTGTAGCCCATGGTTGGCTATAATTGGTGTTTCAGCTGGTTTACAATCAAGCATCTCGATTTTGGCTAGGAGATCAAAACATACTTCTTCTGATTGATAAAGATTCCTAGTCTCGACCTTAAAACTTCATTCCCAAGGAAATATTTCAGGTTCCCTAGGTTTTTCATTTCGAACTAATAAACAACTTCTTTATCAGGTTACTAGTTTCTTCTTCATTGTTCCCAGTGAAGACCAAATCGTCAACATAGATTATCAAGCAAGTAATCCATTATTTTCCTTTCTTCAAGAACAAAGTGTATTCAGAGGTACTTTGCTTGTAACCAAATTTCTTCATTGTTGTAGCAAGCCTTCCAAACCATGCTCGCAGAGATTGTTTCAAGCGATACAATGCTTTCTTGAGTCTACACCCTTCTTCCGATCCATACTTAGTTGAGAACCCTTATGGTGCTTCCATATAAACACTAGTGGAAAAAAATGTATTTGCTGCTCATTATTTGCTGCGATTTTTGTGTATTAGTAGCAAAAAATAGGAAAACGTATTAAAAAAATATATATACTCTAATTGCTGCGGTTAACCCTTTGACCGCAGCAAATACCCTAGCATCATGCATTAATTGCTCCGGTTTTTCCACAACCGCAGCAAATAACCCTCCAAAGTTAGATTAATTGCTCCGGTTTTTCCACAACCGCAACAAATAACCCTTCAAAATTAGATTAATTGCTCCGGTTTTGTTATGAACCGCAGCAAATGACCGTTGGACAAAAACCCGCCAGTTTCTTTTTATTTCGCATATCTTCTCAAATACGTTATACAGTTGTTCTTCATTGAAAAAACGCTTCATCTTCATTTTCTTCGTTCCTCTTCTACATCTTCACAAACGTATAAGATTAAGCATCAAGATCATTTGTGTTCGTTTCTTGTGTTCATCTTCATTTTCACAAATGCTATTTTATTCATTTGCTGTTATTCATCTTCATTTGTGTTCGTTGCTGTTCATCTTCACAAACTTGTTGCTGTTCATCTTCACAAACTTGTTGCTATTCATCTTCACAAACTTGTTGCTGTTCTTGTTGCTTTTGTTCATCTACTGTACATCATCAAACTTGTGTTTTGAAGGTAAATCCTTGCTTCTGTTCTTGTTCATCATCAAACTTCGAATTTTCATAAACCTACTTGTTGCTTCTGTTTTGTTGCTGTTCTTGTTGCTTCTGTTCATCTACTGTACGTGTGATAAATATCTAAAAAAACCTAAATTAATTACCTTATTTTTATTTTGAACCAACTTCAAATTTTGTTGCTGTTCTTGTTGCTGTTCATCGAATATAATTATGTTTCTGTTCATCTTCTTGTTGTTGCTGTTCTTGTAAAAAATCTTGTTACGTTGTTGTTCTTGTTGCTTATTCTTGTTGTAAAAAATCGAATATAATCTTGTTGTTCTTGTTGTTGTAAATCCTTGCTTCTGTTCTTGTTCTTGTTCTTGTTGTTGTCTAAATGCTTAAATTTGCTTCTGTTCTTGTTGTTGTCATATTTGTTTTTCACAATTTATCTGATTTAATTATTTCGATTTTAAATATTTTTATTTGTGTATGTTTTAAAAATTATTAAAAATTAATATTAATAAAATTTTAAATTTTAACGAATTAAATAAAATTTTACTTTACTATGTTTCAACTTATAGATTTTACATAAAATTGATTTTACATAAATGAAATAATTGTTTTGAATTGAAGTGAGTATCTAGTATTTTAATGATTGTATTTATTTGCTTGAGGGTTAGGGAAATAGGTGAAATTTTAATATGAAAATATTAATATTGCATTCTTATTTTTCATGTTATTTCTATTATAATTAATACAAAATAATAATACTCCTAGTTGATAAATAATACTAGTATATTATTATTTGTGGAGTAAATAATTTTTTGTTCAGATTGTATTTTTAATTTTTAAGTTTCTTGTTCGTTTTAGTTTTAAATGTGTATGATTCGTTTTTGTTGTTGTTGGAGTTCATTGATAAGCCACTAGACCGGATTTTAAGGGTGAATTGGACTTATGCTTGTTTGTACTCTACGTCTAGTTTGTAGCTAGTATCATAAATTTTCAAATAAGATCACTATTAGGTTATATAATTTGATGTATATTAAAGTCAATTATAACTTTAAATTTTAATTTTTTTAAAATTTTTAGAAAGATTATCATAATCAAAGAGTTTAAGTACCTTCAAATAATTTGTAGCAATTCTAAAGTGACCAATTATAGTTATAAAGTAATCACCTACAATTTTAAAATGATCACTTTTTATAGTATAATTGAAGTCATCATTAACAATCTTAAAAAACATTATTAATTATTAATTTTTATTGTTTTTATATGAATATTATTAATTATTGTTTTGTTTTGAATCAATTAATCACACTAATTAGGATGACAAACGATCGTTCTTGGATGTATGGAAGCATTGAATCGTCGGAATTTATTGATGGCGTATTAGAATTTTGTAGTATTGCGGTTGAACATCAAGTTAGGACGGGGGGAGTTGGTTTTTATTGCCCATGTGTCAGTTGTGGCAATGTATCAAAGGTAGATAGTGTTGATATCCTTAGGGAGCACATACTTCGACGTGGGTTTAGGCCTCAATATCATGTTTGGGTTTGGCATGGTGAGGAGGGAGTTTACAAAGAGAAAAGTGTTGTTGAGGACATCAATAATGTGGCCGATGTCAATGCGGATGTAGTAGATCATGTTGATGGGTATGAGACAGATGAAGAGAATGTCGATGAGGATGTGGATCGTGTTGATGAGATGATGGAGGGAGTCGAGGATGAGTTAGGAAAACGTCCTCGTGTTTTTGACTTGTTGACAGAGGCTTCTCAAAAGCCTTTGTACCCTGGATGTACAAAGTTCACCAAACTAACAGCAGTGTTGACAATTTTCAACATTAAGTCAAAGTTCAATTAGAGTGACGCTAGTTTCACAATGTTATTAGAAGCGTTAGGTGAGATGCTTCCTGAGGGAAATGAACTTCCAAAGTCGACATATTATGCCAAAAAGCTCATGTGTCCTTTCGGCTTAGAGTACCAGAAGATTCATGCGTGTCCGAGAACTTAGAAGAGTGTCCTAGGTGTGGGTTATCGCGCTACAAGCGTAAAGGGGCTCGGGATGCTAAAGGGCCCCCTGCTAAGGTATTGTGGTATCTTCCAATAATACCTAGATTCAAGCGCTTGTTTTCTATAAAGAAAGATGCGTTAAATTTGAGGTGGCATGCAGATAGGGTGAAGAAAGGTCACTTGCTCACACATCCATCTGATTCTCCGGAGTGGAAGAGTATTGATAGGTTGCATAAGACTTTTGGGGATGAGGTTCGTAATTTAAGGCTCAGACTGTGTACGGATGGAATGAACCCATTTGGCAATCTTAGTTCTCAACATAGTACTTGGCCGGTACTTTTAGTGATCTATAATTTGCCACCTTGGTTGTGTATGAAGCGCAAGTACATAATGCTTTCGCTTCTTATCTCGGGTCCTAAACAACCTGGCAATGACATAGATGTGTATCTTGCACCTCTCGTTGAGGATTTGAGAAGGATGTGGGATGAAGGCGTTTCAGTGTTTGATGCATATGCTAATGAGGAGTTCACCTTGCGTGCAATGCTTTTATGCACCGTTAATGATTTTTCTGCATATGGCAACTTATCGGGGTATAATAACAAAGGGAAGAAAGCATGCCCAATATGTATCGATGACATGGAATCCACGTGGATTCCTAAGTGCAAACACGTATTCATGCACGAAACTTCGCACACAAGACTATTTCGCATATATTATTGTGTTGAAATGGTTAGAACTGAAAATAATAGTCATATACTAGAAATTAGGTGTTAAGTTGCGATTTTAAGGGTTTTTAAGCGTTTTTGTCAATTTCGCGCGTAAAGTAGGTCAAACTTGGTTTGTTATGCACGAAACTTGGCACACAACACTATTTGGCATATATTATTGTGTTGAAATGGTTAAAATTGAAAATAATAGTCATATGCTAGAAATTAGGTGTTAAGTTGCGATTTTAAGGGTTTTTAAGCGTTTTTGTCAATTTCGCGCGTAAAGTAGGTCAAACATGGTTTGTTATGCACGAAACTTGGCACACAACACTATTTGGCATATATTATTGTGTTGAAATGGTTAGAATTGAAAATAATAGTCATATGCTAGAAATTAGAAGTTAAGTTGCGATTTTAAGGATTTTTAAGCGTTTTTGTCAATTTCGCGCGTAAAGTAGCTCAAACTTTGTTTGTTATGCACGAAACTTGGCACACAACACTATTTGGCATATATTATTGTGTTGAAATGGTTAGAAGTGAAAATAATAGCCATATGCTAGAAATTAGAAGTTAAGTTGCGATTTTATGAGTTTTAAAACGTTTTTTTCAATTTCGCGCGTAAAGTACTCAAACTTGGTTTTGATGCGAAACCGGGGCTGATTAAGGCCTTGGTTATGCAAGGATTAATGTTGTGCGTAAGCTTTGATTAATGACACAGTCAAAAACTACAAATGATCATGAAAAGAACACGAAACAACCACAAACACTTAAACAAAATTCTGATCTAGCAAACTGTCGAGCAACCCTCCTTCACCTCAGCTTCTAGGAGTCCACGGGGATTGTTAGAATGGTTTTAGGACCTTGATAGCTAGATCCAAGTACCAAGATTCCATTTCCACTTTAGCCTAGGTCCTGGATGCATAGGTTTGGTCTCCACGTGTCGTGCAAGGTGGTCTGGTCACTAGTTTGCTGCTGTGTCAATTTCGTGCGTAAAGTAGGTGAAACATGGTTTGTTATGCACGAAACTTGGCACACAACACTATTTGGCATATATTATTGTGTTGAAATGGTTAGAATTGATAATAATAGTCATATGCTAGAAATTAGAAGTTAAGTTGCGATTTTAAGGATTTTTAAGCGTTTTTGTCAATTTCGCGCGTAAAGTAGGTCAAACATGGTTTGTTATGCACGATACTTGGCACACAACACTATTTGGCATATATTATTGTGTTGAAATGATTAGAATTGAAAATAATAGTCATATTCTAGAAATTAGGTGTTAAGTTGCGATTTTAAAAGTTTTTTAGCGTTTTCTTCAATTTCGCGCGTAAAGTAGCTCAAACTTTGTTTGTTTTGCACGAAACTTGGCACACAACACTATTTGGTATATATTATTGTGTAGAAGTTGTTAGAATTGAAAATCATAGTCATATTCTAGAATTTACGTGTTAAGTTGCGATTTTATGCGTTTTTAACCGTTTTTAACACTAACATCTATTTTCTCTTAGTGCTTTCAACAATCTTCTTCTTCTGTTGACTGCGGCTACTACGCGCTGAAGTATATGGACGATATTATAAATTTCGTGAAGGACTTTGGAGTCGAAAATATAGATGCCGTAAGTATTTGTTACGTTCTTAATTAAATATATTATTGGTAAAATCTAATGTTTATTTCTATATTAATCTTTTATTTTAATATTATATATAGGTTTTAAACGACATTCCGAGGGAAACACGCCCTTTGAGAAGTGAAGTGATGCGCGAATTAAAAGACAAGATTGCCGCGTATCTTGCTAATATTTGTCCTTGATAAATTGTAATTAGTATAGATTATTTTTTATACTTTAATGTATATATATATATATATATATATATATATATATATATATATATATATATATATATATATATATATATATATATATATATATGTATATATATATATATGTATATATATATATATATATATATATATATACATATATATATATATACATATATATATATATATACATATATATATATATATATACATATATATATATATATATACATATATATATATATATATACATATATATATATATATATATACATATATATATATATATATATACATATATATATATATATATATATATATATATATATATATATATGTACGTACATAATATTATATTATATATACGAGCGAGAGTTTATTATTACAAAGAGATTAATGTTGATTATCTGTGATTATCATTGGATTAATCACTGTTATTACATTGTATTATTATTGCATTATTATAAGGATAAAACGGAAAAAGTAAAAAAAAGAGAGTTATTTGCTGCGGTTTTGCCCCTGACCGCAGCAAATAACCCTCCTTATTTGCTGCGGTTTTTGCCCCTGACCGCAGCAAATAACCCTCCTTATTTGCTGCGGTTTTTGCCCATGACCGCAGCAAATAATGCCCTTATTTGCTGCGGTTTTGAACCGCAGCATTTAAAGTAGGACATTTGCTGCTATCACTATTGCTGGGGGCCATTACCGCAGCAAATAATGGCAAAAAAACCGCAGCAAATGAGCTTTTTTCCACTAGTGAAACTTCTTCAATTTCACCATAGAGGAAGGCATTCTTCACATCGAACTAGTATAACAGCCAGTCTTTATTAGTAGCCATTGAGAACAGGAATCTGATTGTATCAATCTTGGCAACTGGAGAGAAGGTTTCTAAGTAGTCCACCCCGTAAGTCTGAGTATACCCCTTGGCTACAAGGCAAGCTTTATATCTTTTAATGGTTCCATTAGCATGGTACTTGATCGAAAAGGCCTATTTCCAGTCTACTATTTTCTCCCCTTCGGTTAACATGCATTTCTCCCACGTGTTGTTCTTCTTAAGAGCTGTAATTTTATCTTTCATAGCCCCTCGCTATTTTGATTCTAGAGTGCTTCTTTAGTGTTTTGGGTTAGTGAACTTGAATACAAAGAGGTATTGAAAGCTATAGTTGTTTGAGATAAGGTATCAATATTACCCTGGTTAATAGGATATCGAGACCGCTAGGCTTCAAATTCAGAATCATATCTCCTTGGTGGAATACCCCTTGGACCTGTTGGGGGTAACTCATATATGCAAGGCGCCTCAACATTTGGTATATCATTAGCAAATACCGTAATTCAAAAGTTCAGCGATTACCTCTTGTTTGGACTGCTCTTTAGATGCTTCAGACATGACAGGAGTAGTCTGAGGAGGAGGAAGTACAATATCTTCAGTGGCAATCACTGTTGGATTACCTCTTGCTCTGTAGGGTCTAGATCAATTATAAGATCTGGATTGATAGTTGTAGGGTGTGTTAGCCAGCTCAAGTCATCACTCACGGTCTCCCCCTAAGGACTAAGTTGGGGGTAGTAGTATGAACTCTCATAGAAATCACAGTCCATAGTAGTATAGAGTTTCATATGGATGGGGTCAAAACATCGATAACCTTTTTGAGTTACTCCATATCCAATAAAAACATATTAACAGCACGAGGTTTAAATTTGTTGCGAGCTTGTTTGTGATGATGGACATATACAACACAACCAAATAATCGAGGAGGTAAGGAATGAGAAAATGGAATGGTAATATGGGTTTGAAGTGTTTCCAAGGGAGTTTTGAAGTGGAGGGCTTTTGTGGGAAGGCGATTAGTTAGGTAGGTGGCAGTGGCAATTGCTTCTGGCCAAAAAGGAGCTGGAACATGAGCTTCAAAAATAAGTGCTTGGGTTATCTCAAAGAGGATACGATTTTTTCGTTCAACAACCCTGTTTTATTGTGGAGTGTTTGGGTAGGTGGTCTGATGAGTTAAGCTATGAGATGAGATGAAGTTTTCCATGTCCAATTTATGTATCCCCCCATTGTCTTACCGAAAGATTTGAGATTGAGTTTGGAATTGAGTTATGAGCATGATATAGAATTTCACAAAGACATCAATGACCTCAGATTTATGTTTTAAGAAGTACACCAACTCATGCAACTACAATCATCCAAAAACAAAACAAAGTATAAAATGCCATGTGTATTAGATTCAAGAGTTGCATCCCAAACATCAAAGTGAACAAAAGAAAAGGGTTTGGTACAATGGGTCAGACTCGAGAAATAAGTGTGCTTATGACTGTTTTCTAGGACACATGCTTCACAATTTAGGGGTAGATTACAATTTTTGAGAGATGGAAAGATACGCTTTAGATACCCCCAGTGAAAGATGAGTTAGGTGTTGATGCCAAATTCACAATTGATGATCAGGAGACCCATGAGCAAGTCGAATGTGAACCTTTTGAGTTGCCTCATCCACATAGTACATGCCTCCCCTTTTTCTACCATGTCCGATGATCTTCCTTGTTTGAGCATCTTGCACAATACAACTATGCAAAGTCAACAGAACAATATAGTTAAATTCTTTAGTCAATTGACTAACGGATAATAATTTATGGGATAGACTAGGGATTAAAAGACAATTTTTAAGTGAATCGAAGGAGAAACGTCAACGATGCCAGCCTGATCTACACTGACATATTCACCATTTGCAGTTTGTGTGTGGGTTTGAAAGGTAGGAATGGGAGAAATAATATCGGAGGGATCATCGGTCTTGGTGTTTGTTGCCCCCAATCAAAAATCCAAAGAGAATGAATTTGTCCCACTTTTTTGTTAGATTGGGATGAAAGAAAAATGAAATTGCCTCTTTTTCCTCCCCTTTTTCAGCTGAGAAGACATACATTCTATTTTTGTCCTCTTTTTGCTAAAAGACCAATATGCCCTCCTTTCTTTCTTTTCCCTTTTTTCTTCTGTTCTTTTGATTGACATACAACACATCAAAAACTCTTTTGCTTTTATTTTGGCTGGTTCAAAGCAGCCTTCCTTCTTTTCTTTCAAGCTACAACGCAACTTCCCTCTTTTCCTTTTTCCCATTCGATTGAAGCTAAATCTGATACTCTAATTTTTTCTCTTTCTTTTTCAATTGAATACTTTCTTGGTAATCTGATTTTTTTTCCACCTTTTTCTCCTCTATTTCTCCTCTTTTAGTGCCATAGTTGCCTTTCTGTTATCACCGGAATGGGTTAGATGTGCCTTGCCGCCGATCCACCTTCCGGCAGCTGTCTTCGCATGGTGACATTTAAGAAAAGAGAGTTAGACAAAAATAAGAGAGAAGAGGAAAAATCGGTTTGCCTTTTGTGAGTCTGTATCTGATTCTCTGCTTCGTTTTGTGTTTGGTTATTGAAAAAATAGATATGATGATGGAGACTCCATTGTTGGTGTTTAACCGCCAAGGTTGAAACAGTGGAGTCAATGGCATCAATCGAATTCCATTTTCCAGTTCGGGGGATATTTTTTGGTAGATGATGAACACTGTATGGTAGGCCGGTCATCGGTCGCCGAAAAACACAATCGGCTCTGATACCATGGAGAAATTAAGAATGCGAAATTTGTTTCATGAATATTGTTTGATTATATTATAATGATTGCTACAACCTCTATTTATACAAAAATTAAAAAAATTAAACAAGGAAATAATAATTTCCATAGTCAAAGATTTCCTAAAATACTTAGGAGATATTCTCCTTTCCTACAAAAGGTAAATACAAGAAATTGTGTTAACTCAATCGATATCTAAGATTCAAATTCTTAACATTAAGGTACTAAGCTAGTATATTTGTTTTTAGAAATTTTGCTAATTTAAATAGATATTCAATCATCATATAATTATCTAATACAACAACCACTCAGCCACGTTTCATAAAGAGGATTAGAGTTGTAATTGTATACTAGCTTGCCACGTGTCATAATGGAAAGGAAATAATTAGAAAAATAAATATTACTAGCGTCATTCTTGGCAATAAAAAATCAATGAATTTGAAACTTTTAAAAGAAGTTTGACTTCATATATTCTTACAAAAGTTACTTTGAATGATACAATTTTTTGTTAAATTTTCTACAATAATACCAACTATTGATTAACCATGAATAATACCAACTTAAAAGGGTGTTTTCTTAGAATATCCCTAACATGTTAAAAATCAAACTATAGGCGATTATAAGACAAAAAAATTGATAAATTAGTTAATAAAATAAAGTTGGTATTATTCAAAGAAAATACCCCTCTAAATTGTTATTATTCAAGGTTAATCAATAATTAATATTATTATAAAAAAACTAACAAAAAATTATATTATTCACGGTAATTTTTCCAATATTGTTTCCTTAAATCATAGTATGAATTCCTGAAACAAATATGCAGAAAATATTTGAAATGGGTAGGGAATTCATATTAAAATTGGGAAAGGAGAGGAGAGGAGAGGAGAGAGATAATGAGGAATAAAGAGGAAAAACAAATAAAAGAAAGAAGGGGAAATTGGAAATTGTGTCAACGCTTCAAAATGTAATGGTTAGCTTCTGATATTCAAATGCTATGCTTTAGTTTTGGAAATTGCTCAATTCATGAATTTCATAGACTGATGGTAATTAGTTTTAATTACTTCCATGTTTGGAACAATCTAAATTGCTCAATTCTTAACTACAATTAAAGAGCTAATGTTTACTCATAATGCAAATGCTAATTAAGAGTAAAGCTATATTATGGTTTGTAAATAGTTAAATTGGATACATTGTAATAACCTTTTTATTTGTAATTAAAAACATATTTTTTCTGAATTTATATTATTTTATCAATATGTATATTGGTCAACAATATTTTATCACATGATTAATAATAGATTTTATTAATGACAAAAGTTGCATTATAAAAAAATTAAAATAACAAAAAAAATAGTGAGTATATAAGTTTTATATATGATCATTGTAAGAACCCAAAATAAGGATATACAAGGTTAATTTTGTCCAAAATTTATGATATGATTAGAAATATTTTTTATGGGAAAAATGAATGAAATAACCCAAAATGGCAAATAGTAACGACATTAAGGAATGGAAGGAGAGTAATGATTGAGTTGATGTACCTGACACCTGATACTTTGTTTTTGAGAAGATTTTAGTAAATAATCGTGATTTTTAAAGCTAACAAATCATCGTTATGTGGTATGATCTGATAGATTGCGAGTTTTGTGATTTTAATTTACTTTTTTGATTTTGTTTTTTTTAATATTATTTTTTTGTCTTTTGTGGTGATTTACAAATCACTGTGATTGATTAGAAAAATCTATCAATCATTCTTCTCTCCATTGGGAACCATATATGTGTGTAGTGTTCATTAGACTCAAAATCAAACTTTGGAAATAAATGAAAGTGGAAAACTGTGGTAATTAGACCTGATAAAAAGTCCATCGGGTGGGTTTAGAGTTGAGTTATTTTAAGTTGACTCAATTTCAAGTTAGGTTGTTTTCAGGTCGTGTAAGTTTTGGGTTGAATCATGTCGGGTTCAAGTGAACACAATGGTCAACCATTTTAATAATTTTTTAAATCACAAGACTAGTAATACCGAAAGTAGAGCTACTATAAAGTAATGTGGAATTAGAACTTAAAATTTGACTAAAAATATAGTGGATTTTGACTAAAAATAATGACGTAAAACTAAAATGCTAACGTGTAACTAAAAACGAGTCAAAACGATCGACTTTACATTTCAAATCACAGGCTAAAATTTTTTGATCAAATTGGGGTCAAAATTTGACTGGACTAGTGGTAACTTAAGCATTCAAGTACCAGTTTGATTTTGATACTATAAATTTGGTTTTTTTTGGATTTGGGGTAGACAAGGGAAGAGAGAATTAATTTAATAGGTGATGATCAAAATCAAATTACTGTGACAAGGATGAACGTGAAACCTCTCAACTACAAGGCTAACTTAAGATTATCTTTATTCTTTACAATCGTTTGATTGTTGATATTAGATGGTAAAAACAAGCATGAAAGTTAGCGTAATTTTAATAGCAAATTCTTTTGACAAGTGCAATGTGTAGGATTTTATTAGGTGCCATTAACGAAATTTCATATAACAATTATCTTAATCACGAGCAAAATAATAATTCAAATTATATGTGTAGTAGTTGAATTACAAGCTTTAATATTTACTTGATTAGTAGGAAGGGAAATAATAATTCAAAGTTTTATCCGATCTATTGAGTTCTTCATGTATTACCGATTCGGACTTCAATAATCAGAGTTCCTCTAATTAGTCCACATATGCTGAATTGATCCCACGTATGTTAATACGGAAAAGATAAAGAATTCACTTTTTTTTTTTACTACTTTTGGGTGACTAGATATGGAGTAATAGATTAGAGATTTTTTTTTTAGAACTTTTTGATCAATTTCCATGTATATATAAGATATATAAAGTTATGAATAAGGAGACTCTAACTATAGCCTAATCCAATTCAATATACTTACTTGTGATCTCTTATTTTCTGGTTTTTATCTTTTGTTGTTTATCATTTTCATCCTGCAAATTATGGTCACCTATATCTTTGTTTTTTTTGTGTTTTTTTGTTTGTTTTTTTGTTTTTTTTTTTTTTATTTTTGTGTTGATCTCTGTTAGTGATTTGTTTGTAACCTCTTACCTTAGTCCGTAGTAGCTGAATATAGAGATAGGAAGCAATTATGGTCACCTGAGGTCAGGTCCGAGGAGGGGGTCGGGGGGGCAACGTAAGCAGGATCTAGAACTAAGAGTGGGGTCTTGGAACATATGTACTCTAGAAGCCAAGTCGTTGGAGTTGGCCAATGAGCTCTCTAAATACAGGATCCATGTAGCGTGTGTTCAAGAGACTAGGTGGAAGGGGAAAAAAGCAAAGGTTATAAAGGGCTATAAGCTGTGGTATGCAGGACTGGACGGCAGAAATAACGGGGTTGGCATCCTAGTGTCTAATGATATTCTAAAGCAATTGGTTGAAGCACAGAGGTGTAATGACATGATAATGCTAGTTAGGATAATAGTGGGGGAAGAGACCATATCCATTGTTAGTGTGTACGGACCCCAAGTTGGGCTCGATGAGTAGGTGAAGTGCGAGTTCTGGGATAACCTAGGAGAGTTCATGAGAACTATCCCAAAAGATGAGAAAGTTTTCTTAGGAGGGGACTTTAACGGACATATAGGCAGAGATGCAGGCAACTATTACTCGGTACATGGAGGGTTTGGTTTTGGGGCAAGGAATAAGAGTGGGGAGAATTTGTTGGAGTTTGCGTTAGCAAAAGATTTGGTTATAGCAAACTCGATCTTTAGGAAGAAAAAGGAGCATTTGATCACATATAAGAGCGGCGAGCATGCAACTCAAGTTGATTATTTCTTAGTACGTAAGGGAGATCGACCCTCATGCTTGGATTGTAAGGTGGTGTTGGGTACAGAGATGCCTACCCAACACAGGCTTTTAGTACTGGTTTTCAAGATGAGGAAGAAAATCGTAGAGAAGAAGGTCGAGTCCAGGGGAAAGATCATGTGGGAGACTCAAAGGGGATATGGTCACAACCCTGTCAAGCAAGATAAGTTTATTGAGCTTCCCAAGTCAGTCAGAGGATGCGAATGGAATGTGGTGAACATGGCAAAAACCATTAGAACAACGACAAAAGAGACCTTAGGGGTGTCGTCGGGTAAACCAAAAGTATTCAAAGAGTCGTGGTGGTGGAACGATGAGGTGAAAAAGAAGATAAAGGATAAAAACAAGAGATTTAAAGATCTTATAGCATGCATGGAAGATGAGGATAGGATAGAAAAGAGAGTGAGCTATAAAGAAGCAAAGTGGGCGGCAAAGAAAACGGTAACGGAGGAAAAAAAACATGGTTATGAGGACTTGTATCGGAAGCTTGACACCAAAGAGAGGGAGAAGCAGATTTTTAAGTTGGCAAGGACTAGGTCCAGGCAGCGACAAGACTTAGAGGCAGTGAAATACATCAAGGATGAGGGAGGACGAGTCCTCCTGATGCAAGAGGACATCAAAACCAGATGGCTACAGTATTTCTCTCAGCTACTCAATGAGTCTAGGGGGCTAAAGGAGATGGATAATCAAATTTTTGACTTCCAAAGACCACTGGAATATGGGTCAACGAGTGATATTAACATAGGAAAAGTAAGAGAAGCTCTCAAAAAGATGGGGAGAACAAAGGCAGTCGGGCCAGATAACATCCCAATTGAGGTGTGAAGGGGTTTAGGAGAAGAGGGCATTAGTTGGCTGACTAACCTCTTTAATATTATTTTGATGACACATAAGATGCCAGAAGAATGAAGGAATAACACACTAATACCTCTTTATAAAAACAAAAGCGTTGCGCAAGTATGCGGGAACTATAGAGGTATCAAACTTCTAAGCCACACAATGAAATTGTGGGAAAGATTAATAGAGAGTAGAATTAGACAGGAAATGGTGATTAGAGAGAACCAATTCGGTTTTATGCCAGGAAGGTCAACCATGGAGGCAATTCATGTTTTGAGGAGACTGATGGAGAAATATAAGGAGCCAAAGAAAGATCTGCATATGGTATTTATTGACCTGGAGAAAGCATGTGATAGCATACCACGACGTGTCATATGGGATAGACTCAAGGCTAGAGGTATTTCTTCAGTGTACATTGAGGCTATACAGGATATGTATAATAGAGTTTCGACTAACATTCAAACACCGGTAGGGATAATAGAGCCTTTTCTGGTTAAAGTTGGACCACATCAGGGATTGCCTCTAAGCCCTTTCATTTTTACTGTCATTATGGAAGAGATTCTATTTGGGAGACGGTACTGTGGTGCATGCTATTTGCTGATGACATAGTGCTGGTAGCAGAAATTAGAGAGGAGGTTAACAAATTGGATGAGTGGAGGGAAGCTTTAGAAGGTAAAGGGTTGCGCATTAGTCATACGAAAACCGAGTATTTGCGCTGTGACTTTAGTGGGACAGGACCAGTAGGTGAACCAGATGTGTCCATTGATGACGTAGTTGTTAAAAGTACGACCAAATACAAGTATTTGAGATTGATCATTCAAAGGGATGGGGAGATTGACGGAGATGTAAAGTATCGTATACAAGCGGATTGGCTCAAGTGGCGAGCAGCCACTGCGGTGCTATGTGATAGGAAATTCCCAAGCAAGTTAGAAGGAAAATTCTACCGGGCGACAATCAGACCTGCTCTACTATATGGGATCGAATGTTGGCTTGTAAAGGAGATTTTTGAACATAAGATGGAAGTTACAGAAATGAGTATGCTAAGGTGGATTGTGGGCACACATTGATGGATAGAATTAGGAACAAAAGTTTAGGGGAAAACTAGGGGTAGCCCCTATTTCTGGAAAAAATGCGCGAAAATAGATTGAGATGGTTTGGACATGTGTAGCGAAAGACTTTCGCCGCCCTGGTGAGGTGGGTAGAAAGCATTACAAAGGACGAAGAAAGGTTCTCCGGTTGATGAGAATTTTTATTCGTGTAACTGGTTGTAATCGGTTCTTTGCAACAAAGGTCCATTCGCAACAAAAGATATGTAAAGGTTGAATTATTTAAAATTTTCAAAAATGTGAGATTATTTGCAAAGAATGGGTGATAATTTGGATTATTTAGGACAATTTTCCTAAAAAACCAAACAAAAATTAATATTTGCTCACGTTTGATTCTACCAACCAAAAAAATACTCCCTCCTATTCTCTTTACTTGTCTCGTTTGGGTTGGACACATATTTTAAGGGTTGTGATGGGACTACTTAAAAGGTAATAGTTGAAGTATTTTAAGACATTGGATTAATTACTAATATTTTTTTCCTTTTGTATAATTAAAGTTGTTTTTTTCAATTCATTCAAATTTGCAGGCAAAATTGAAGATTTATTTCCATTTCATTAAAATTATAAGATTACATTCTCTAAGTTTTGATTAAATCACTACAAATGTTCTTCATTAAAATTACATAAATTACATAATGTAAATCACAAATTCAAAATATTATGCTAAACTAATTCTTCAATTTTTTCTTGATTTCTTCAACGTTTTTTTGGATGGCAACCAATAATAAACGACCTTCTC
This sequence comes from Amaranthus tricolor, assembly GCF_026212465.1. NCBI lineage: Eukaryota > Viridiplantae > Streptophyta > Magnoliopsida > Caryophyllales > Amaranthaceae > Amaranthus > Amaranthus tricolor. The sequence continues at coordinate 7,554,309 of NC_080052.1, read as the reverse complement.
GCCACTTGCAGATGCGGATGTTAAATATTTCATTGACATCAGATTTTAATGCGAATATTAAATCTACAAATAACAAATAACAATTTTTTGGGAGATTGATATATTATAAATCCTATGGAATAGAAACTCATAAAGAGTATGATATAAGATACATTATACATACTTCCTCCATTTTACTTGTAATATTCTTTTCGAGTCGCTTCACATTATTGCAACATTACTATATTTTGAAAAAAAAGAACTTATAAAATTTCCTGTATATCCCTACTTTATTTTCATCTTATACCTCAAAATGTAACTATAAAAGTGAAATGAAGAATAACTACGATATTTTAAATTATAAGGCTATTGTCCTTAATTTTTGCGCAAAAGCCTAGTATTGAAACTTTTACATTTATAATTTATTGTATACCCGTTTGGTTGATGGTAATGAAGTAATGAAATGAAATGTTGTAATGGCAATAGTAATGAAGGAATGGATATGAGAATTGGTAATGAAGATTTTTTTGTTTGGTGTGCATGACTAAAGAATGGTAATGGAAGATAATATTCCATTGATTGCATTTGGTTGTTAGTAATAAAAAATGGTAATGACTCTTAGTTTCATTATTGTATATTTGTATCTAAAAGCATTATTATATCTAAATTATTCTATCTAATGATTTTTTTTTAATAATAATATTTTTTTGCATAATTACATACATTACCTTTTTTTTCTTCATTATTTTTTTTCTTCAGCTCGAAACAACATTACCTTATTTTATTACTACAGTAATACTTCATTACCATTACCGCCTAATACCATGTTGTTTGATGGTAATAAAAATGACCCTTTTTGGTAATTTCATTACCTTATTTTATTACCATCCATTACCATTGAAGGCATCCAAACAACCAAATTTTTCATTACTTAATTTTATTACCATTACCGCCCTCTAATACCATGTACCAAACGGGCCGTTAGTGATATAGTATTGTATAAAAAAATATAGCCTTCCCATAATGGTTATTCAATAAATATTTACTCAACTCATATAAAGTTGTGTTTCATTGAACAGAACATACATTTACATTTCAATGTAATATTTATTTTCATCATCTTCATTTTTTTTTGGAAAAAGTGAGAAAACATTGCAAATATGAATTTACAAGCACAAATACATATCTATTCATATGCATATATACATATATCTCTTGAAATAAGATTTTAAATTTCTTTGAGTGTTTCAAGATGATAATTTATTGGGACAATTTTATTTATTTTCTATCTTTAATTATGCATAGTCCATAGATATAATAATTTAATTATCTTATAATCATAGCCTTATATGAATTGGTCAACAAGGGTAGTTGCAACAACATATATAACCAGTTCCTGAAGGGATTTTCTCAAGGCATACCCCAAATCCATCATACATTTCATAGCAATCCCTACGGCACTCATACAGAATACAATGACCAGGTATTATTGCTTGGCATAGATGTTGTGCACCAATTTTTATCACCATTATTTCTGTCAAAAAAAAATTACATGCAAAAGATATAAAATGTCTAGTATCGAACCAAAATAATCATAAAAGAGTTTATAAAATGACTTAAATCTAATAATAGATAATTAATTTTTCTACCTATAGAGTAAAATGTCCATTATTTCGATGGGGCTAAAGATTTATAGTTCGCTGGTTTCGGTTTATAATAGACTAAAGGAAAACGATTCATTAAATCATATGCAATTATTATTTATATGAAGTTACGCATAATGTTTGCTACTAAAGTCAATTGAAAATAACTTCTTTGTTAGTTTTATCATTAATAAGAGTAAGATTACGTACATTTGACCTTTGTTAACCCGACTCTCAATAAAAGATATTTGATCGCATTGAGGTAATAAAATATTATTGCATACTAATTGTAAAAGTGGTAATGTTCGATCCTTAAAAAATGAAAATATCTCTTTTCTCCACCATTGCGAATTGCAATTAAAGAAGAGTAAAAGATAGATCAATAAGAAATACTTAAAATTACCTGAGAAAATGAAAATAAGTATTAGCGCAATGGTTATAAAATATTGAGCCATCAAAGTGAATAGAATATATGTTGTATGTTGTGACATATAATGAACACCCTAAAAAAACAAGTGCAACTTAGTATTTGGTTTCTATAGGAAGATTAAATTTCCATGCAAAGTTGGAGGATGTTGTTATGCTATATATAGGACTGTATATAACATATATAACATATTTTGAGCACGGTTGGCTCTAAGCACAGACCGGGTAGTCGGTCATCTAGGGCCCTCAGAAATAAGGGGCCTCAAATTTTAAATGGTGTTATTCAGGCTTGATTGTGAGCAATGCTTTTTAAGTGATTTGTGTAAACTTTTTTAATATTTGATTTGAAGTAATTTTACAATATAATGTTAAACAATATATTTTGTCTTGAATTATTTTTCTTAAAGTGAATTTTTTTTTATCTTTTGATATATTGAAGGGCACCATTTTGAAAAACTTTGAAAAAATAAATAGGGCATCCAAAATCTTTGCTCCGCCCCTGATTTTGAGGCCTCAATCAAAAGGTTAAACTTTATGTGAATTGATTCCTTGATATGGTATTAGAGCTAACATGACAAGAGGTCACGAATTCGAATCTTAATCATCCCTCATTTAAAGTGGAATATTCAATATTAGGTATAAGGAGAGCCTATAATGCATCCACTCTTGTTTGAGGGCGTGTGTTATAATATATAACATGTTTTAGTCCACAACAATAAGTTTAAACTTTTTGTTAAATTGATTCCTTGACATATATATGGTTTAGTCTACATGAATTTTATCCTTTTACGTAAATATTTAAGAGATAATGAAATCATTATCATTCTCCAATGTTATTAGTGCTATTTTGTTATCTGATTTTGTACAATATATTTTCTTGTATATGTGAAACTACATTGTCAATTGATTTTTGACAATATATGTATGACAGGGCTGTTCCTGATCATAGACAAAATTGGCATTCGTCTAGGGCCTACTAGTTAATGAAATAAACACTTAAAATTTTGAAATTTATGAATAGGTTTTTTTATTATTTAAGAATTATATGACATTTTTATATTTTTAATGCTAATTATAATATATAGGATCTGTCTCTGTTATTTTTCCAAATACTTGTTTAAGTTTAAAATCGATCTTCCATAAAGAGGGCCCATTTCTTTTAGTTTACCTAGAGCCCATACAATGCAGAATTGACACTGATGTATAATGTTTAAGGAAAAAATCTTTTATCATTGAGAAACTAGTGATTTTATTGCTCCATTATTAAAGAACTTTTTCTTCATTGATTATTTCATGCACTCAATCCGTGCTCTTTTAGTTGGTGGCATGAGTAAAACGATAACATTTGATCAAAAGTTGTTTATCTTTATTATTGCTTAGTTTATTGGTAGTCCAACTTTCGACCCTTAATAGTAAGACTTTGGACTTGTGAAGCCAAAAAAAGTTTCACTTCCTAGAATCTTTCTCTTACTATATACACGAGTTAGCTTGCACGTTTCAATAGGTAAAGTATTACTTTCATCTAAGGAATCCTTCAATTTGTTCACTTCTTAATTGTTTTAGTTTTGTCACTTTCCATTACTTTTTGAGATTTATTTAACAGCTAGTCTCTTGAGAGACTGTCTTTTTGAGAGACATTTCAAGTCCAGCCCATTAAAGATTAATGCTTACTTACATTATTCTTAATGCTTATTTACTGTATCCTTAATGCATACTTTCATTATCCTTAATGCTTACTTACCGTATCCTTAATGCCCACTTTCAATATCTTAAATGTCTACTTACATCGTTCTTAATGCATACTTACAATATTTTAAAAAATATATAATGAACCGGCGCAATTAGAGATGGTCTCTCAAAGAGACCATTTCTCACAAAAATTTGTGTTTATTTAATTTGTGTCACATTCAACAGTAAGTTGAATAGATCACCAAACCCTTATAAATTATCCAGGTGGACCAACACACATTTAGACCATGGTTGTTTTTGGTAAATTTCTTTTCATTAACTTTTGACTTTTTGGTTAATCAAACAATTAAAATGGTGTCTTAAATGTCTTTAAGCCAGCTGAAAAGTTGGGGTTTTCCGGTATTTATTGACTTGTTCACTCACGTTTGTCACTGATAAAAATTCAACAACCAACAACTAAGTTTTATCAAATATCTTATAACAGATGCCTTAGAGATTAAATTTGGCTTAAAATCTAGCAAATCAATCATTACCTCTAGCTATTCAAACTAACCAACAACTCCAACTAATAGCCATTTATCAGCCATATCAATAACAAAGTGAAAAAATTAATCTGATATACGACCCGACACATTGGCTTGTAGTGTTTGTGTCGTGCCACGTGCGTTAGGTTGATCTCATGAACAACCCGCTCCTTTTATAGGTTTGAGGAGGCACAAAACATGTCAGCTCACTGAGAATACATATGGTGAATGCAAAGATGTGTATTCTTGCTCTCGAAGAGAATTAGTTAAAGTCTAAAGCCTCCTCCTCGTTGGATGGGAATTTGTATCTATAAGGTCATCTTTCTCTTCTATAGGACCTACCTTAGGATCTATTCTTTAGCCTGAATTAGGGTATACTCTTCATGTGCCTTTTCAAGTAGGTGGTTGGCCATAATTTACTTGTTTTTATTACAATAATAATGTATTACAAACATGTGTTACAAGATGAAATCTACACTATTTGTAATACTTTGTTTATGACTTTAAACTCTTCTTAAATCACCAAAGTAACAATGAAGATATGGTTGCGACAATCAATGTAGTCGCTTAGAAACATGATATAAGTAGAAGACGTAAATATACTTTTCTATTGTGATATTTCTCCTACAAAGGTGTTTGGGATGATGATGAAATTCACAATGAGATACAATCTATACAACAAAATCCTAGCACAAAGGAGTTTGCAATAGTAACTACAAGTATTGTAATGGATTAATTGCTTTGATGATATTGAGAGTTAATTACTCTCTCAATATTATCTCATGTAAGGAAGAACAAGAATGAGTGAATTCTTAAGAGAGAAATCAACAATGATATGGAATTGGGATGGATTGTCCCTTGGCATACTTCCTCTATTTATAGAGTAAAATACCAATCAACACCTCCTTTTGAAACAAATATGTTTCACAAAGTAAAGGTTATGAATCAAAATGATAATTCACCAGGAAAGGCAATCATAATTAACTCCCAACCAGAAGTTAATTAAGCATTAGTGATGTATAGATCAAAGCAACACTAACAAACAAAACAGACAAAACTAACAAAAAATTGCAAAAAACAGAACAGAGGCCTGGCAACGAGTCGTCCCCCAAACACCGAGTCACCATTCCTTATAAAACTGAGTCGGCTTTATTTTCTAACCCAAATTGTTACTTCAGTAACCATGCGACGACTCGTCGCCTAGCAAACGACGACTCGTCTTTTCTTACTATTTGCATCTTTGCATTTTCCTTTGAGGCAGTCATTTGGACTTATAATATAATATATTTTAGTCCCACTACTTTACTTAGTATGTAGTATATACAAATCTAAATCTATATACTGTGTTTGACAGTTTCTTGGTCAACCTCTACTCAATAATGTCTAGTTGGTCCTTTAGGAAAACCAGCTCAGCTCTATTCCGACTTAATAATCCTCTTAGACATTCAAACCCAACCAAGACAATTTCCCCCTGACTATCTAAAATGAAGATATTTAGATGGTCTATAGCTGGTGTGTTTTATCAGTTCTTTCTCGCACTCAAAATATGACATTCTAATCTGTTATTAGAAGCAGCTCTCTAAAAAGGAGATATGAAAATCCCCTTTTTCACCTCTATATCAACTCTTCCTTAGTCTCTTAAATCCTCTCCTCAGCTCTTTAGAAGGAGATGATATTAGTGAAAGTTTTCAAAATTCTTCAGTGTTTACTTCGGAACTCTTATGTTGGAAACTCAAGAGTCTTATCTTTTCAATGATAAAAACTTAAGTAATTTAGATGAAGAATACATCGTGCACTCTTAGTCATTGTTAGTTATTTTTTCTCTTTTGGAAAACTCATTGTCACATCGAGCAAGTAGGAGCATCGTACTGATTTAGTTACCCTAACTAGACTCATTACATAAGATGTTTTTCAAACCCTTTTTGGCATTGTAATTGTGTAGGAATTTTAATATAAATACCCCTCCTTAGGATTAGACTTTTTTCCATTTCTGTAACACCTCGTAATTTATCGGGTTTAAAAAAGAAAATATAATAAGATAAAATAAATAAGATTATTAAATTATATTATCTTACATATATAATTATAAGAAATAAAATAAGTTAAATTTTAAC